>NW_010332602.1:0-504 GCF_000700745.2 Antrostomus carolinensis | reverse complement strand
AGGGCACATTGCTGACTCATCGCCAAACTGCTGTCCACCAGCACTCCCAGGTCCTTCTCCACAGAGCTGCTTTCCAGCAGGTAAACCTCCAACCTGTCCTGATGCGTGGGGGTTATCCCTCCCCAGGTGAAGGACTCTACACTTGCCTTTGTTGATCTTCACTAGGTTCCTTCCTGCCCAGCTCTCCAGCCTGTCCAGGTGTCACTGAATGGCCGCACAGCCTTCCAGTGTGTCAGCCACTCCTCCCAGTTTTGTATCATCAGCAAATCTGCTGAGGGTACACTCTGTCCCTTCATACAGGTCGTTGATGAATATGTTGAACAAGACTGGACCCAGCACTGACTAGCTCCAGGCTTCCATCTAGACCCTGCGCCACTGGTCACAACCCTCTGAGCTCTGCCAGTCAGCCAGTTCTCAATCCACCTCACTGTCCTCTCATCTAACAACCCACACTTCCTGAGCTTACCTGTGAGGATGTAATGGGACACAGTGTCAAAAGCCTTG
>NW_010332601.1:49544-64516 GCF_000700745.2 Antrostomus carolinensis | reverse complement strand
AAATAAATATATAATACATATTATTTATGTATGTATATCTATATATTTATATAAATAAAAATATGTATTTATTTATTTTTTACTGGATGAAGTTAATGGTCAAGGAAGATGCTGAGTGGTGTGAGCTAGCTATAAACACTTTAAAAACAATTGACCAAGTCAACAGGCACAGATTCCTAGAAGACCTGGCTGACTATATATGCACCCTGATTAAGTTGGTTTTTAATAAATCTTATTAATAATGGGGAAATTCAAGAAGACTGGAAGAATGCTAATGATTTGCCAGTATTCACAAAGGGCAAGCCAGTTGACCCGGGTAATTACAGGCTGGTTAGTGTGCCACCTATTTTAGCCTAAATAATGGAAAACCAGTAAGGGACTGAACTGATAAAGAACTCAAGGATAGAACATAATTACTGCCAGTCAGCATGTTTTTATGGAAAGTAGATCCTGTTAAACATAACCTATCCCATTCAGTCTTCTGAGGAGATTATATATTTCATTAATGGAAGCCACTGCACAGATGTAGACTTCTATAAGACACACACTTCTGATGTGTTTCGCACTATCCAGTATCAATGAGATACGTATCGATGGATTAAGATCTGGCTTAAAATATTTTCTCAATGAGGAATAGTCACTGAATGGAAATTTCCTAGCAGGGGCTCTGACAAATTGGCATTAGGTCCAATGTAATCCAGCATTTTCAGGAGTGATCTATAAATATTAATCCCTACTGCCCTGCGTTGTGGAGCTTGCACACAGACACATATACAGGTCACTACTGACCTATACAGTCAGAGACTATGTCTTTAAAAGCAGCAATAGAAGGGGATTTAGGTGTCAGAGTATGCAGGTATTTTAAATTGAGCAAGATCTTTGGCAAGCGTAAATAAAGAAATCTAAGAAATAGAAACAGAGCAGTATTGAGTATAAGTGTGTTTTAACCTCTAGATTAGAGCTGATTAAACCACTGAGGAGTATGTGCTCACAGTTTTGATGTTCACTTTCTAAAAAGACTGGAAAACTGGAATGACTAAGGTGGAAAAAGCTGTAAAAATCAGGGCCTGAGAAAATTTCTTAGATTGAGGTAAAATGTGCTTTCTGTGTATCTCATTTTGTTCATTTTAACTGAGAATACTTGAGAAAGATCACGGTGTGTAAATACCTTCATGAAGAGGAAAATATAGATGCTAAACAATTCTCAAATTTAGCAAAGAGCTGTTTTTCAAGATCCAATGGCTGGAAAATGAAGCTGAATGTATTTAAATTGAAATAAAGTCTTTTAAGCTAATGATTTACTCCTGGCCAAAAAAAGAAAAATGAGTAATAGATTCTCCATCTCTACATATATTCAAATCAAAATGTATGCTTTTCTAGAATGTACACTTTAATCAAACATAAATAATAAGGTTCAATAGAGAATTAACTAGTTAGAAGTTAATGGCAGATAATCTCATTGTCCTTCTTGAGTTAAGCTATATAAGCCTGTAAGTTAAACAAAATGTTTTCCAGGCTAGTTAGGGTCTGAGGAAATATGTCAAAGACTTAAATACTGGGTAGGAATCTCAGAAGCCTGGCTCAGCTCTGTGTCACTGAGGGGTACATAAATTGTCATTAATCATCCTTTTCTAATGACTGGCTGTTGAAAAGTTCCTACTTGTGGGAACTCAAATCATGGACTCTGCTACACGATCAATATGATCAAGCAAGAAGCCATTTATTTGTTCTAATACAGTTATACTTATACCTCAAAACTAATGAAATCACCCATACCCGTTAACATGTTCTTGGCTCTTCACTCGCAGCACGAGCAGTTCACATGCCCCTAATTGGCTGATGGACTTTGCCTGCATCCCTTCCTGTTTGCTTGCCAGGGTACATCTTTTGGATACACTTCAAGGTTCCTCTCTGGGGCCTTGTTGATGCAGGTGCTTCTCATATCTCCAGACATGTATCCCTTCAGTTCCCACAGTTCTCTCAGGGTATGCCAATACACATTCTCACACTCCCCACACCTCCTGTGCTATTCCTTAGAGACTTTGGGTCTTGCCCCGATTTCCCTTCTTCTCAGTAATATTTGTGCCCTTTATACCATTTTCCTATGTCAGAACTTAATTCCATATAATGGATTTATGAGGATATTTCCAGCCTTTTCTTCCTACCACCATAAAGATTTTTTTATTTATCATCATCAGGTAACAGATGTCTTCTAGACATTCAGGAAGGCATCATCTGTGCCTTACAGGCCAATCTGTTTCAGAGGATGTGGACAAAATGGAATAACAAAAAAAAAAAGTTATTCTAAAGTGCAAGTCACAAATGAAACAGGAACCTTAAAAAGACTTGAGTATAAACATACAAAGCAAGAGTCTTACAAACTAACTCAGGCAGGCTGCTCTCTGTTCTTTTTCATGGAAAAAAAAAAGATTGTGATAATATGAGAAGCAGATGGATTTGGGAATATTGGAGGAGCAGATGGGGAGGACCGGGAGCAGGAAGTTTGCTGTGGGAGGACAGCTAAGGAAGGCAAGCTGTTCTTATACACAAGGCTGTGAAAGTGGTGGTAAGCTGTTTAAACCTGAGGCAGTAGCAGATGAGGAGCTGGTAGAGATACACAAAAGGAGGAGACAACACGATTGAGCTGATAAGTAAGGAAAGAGCTTGGCAGATGCATTTCATTTTCACTAGGAAGGGTCCTGCTTATTTTTGGAATGCCAAAGCAGTGGATGTCACAACAGATGGAGACTCCACAGGTCTATGTGGATTTAAAAAAACCAAAACAGGTGGCTCACACTACCAGTATTGCTTATTGTTAGACTTGGGGATAGATGTTTAATAGATGAAAATCAGAGGAGCTACATGACTTTCAGTGGAGCTATAGCAGCTTATGATTACTGGCAGGTTTAGACCTGTTTGTCATTAACTAACAACATATTGTCAACAAATAGCACACTTTGTATATTTTCAGTGCTAAAAAATTATTATTTTTAGACTGAAAAAGTTATTTTCTTGTCAAAATGAGGTAAGCTAGCGATGTTTCCTGCCTTTCACAATTCTGCTGTTGCCACTGATAGTGATTTCCACTGGCTTTAACTTGGTAAATATTTGATATTTTATCAAGTATTATGTCATTCTCAGCATATGGCTCACAATCTTGTTGCTTAAGTTTATATGGTACGCATTAGTCAATTGGAGATTGACATATGAGTTTGATTTAGGTCAAAAAATAGGAACCAGAGCAGAGGATGAAGAATTCAATTTATAACCACTAAAACTGCAAGGAAAATACAATTGAGAACAATGTTGGCATTCCTCAAAATAGCAGATATATGTGTGGTTGTGGCTGGGAGAGGGAGGGCAAAGGGGAAGATTTTTTCCAAAGTAATGGAATAGAAATTTTACAGTGGTTTGTCTGGCCCTTTTATTCATAGAGTTTGTTAAGTCCCTAAATAAAATAAGTACGGAAGACCATCTGCATTTTAAATAATAGCTTTCGCCTGAGGATCTCAACTCATTTTATTAAGCAAATGAGCAAATGATTAGGTACAAAAGACAGCTAAAAGATAGAAATTAATACTAGCAGAACATCTTCAAATCATACTGCTATATCATATGACCTTCCAAGAGGCCTTCAGCCTTGCCAAAACATTTCAAAATCTGAACGTCTTCTCATTTCTTTAACCTCTGATTCTTTCTTCAAGTCTCTGCATTAATTAAGGGTGAATTTTACTTTATTCAAAGTTTTTCTTAAAAGAAGCCTTCACTAAATACTACAAACTGAAACTTCTCCAAAACTGGCCTAGCTCAAGTCTTCATACACACCTGCATGTACGAGAGTCAATTCTCACCTGTGTCCAGCAGTCACTTCTAACAACAAAATAGAGACCAAGAATAAAGAGAGAATTGCCAAATTAATGGACTTTCTTTGTTTCCCTCTGTAATTATGACACAGGGAGTTTTCTTCTTTCCTCACATTTCCTCCCGTCCTTCACTGATGTTAACATCTTACTCTGTATCTGTACAGCGTGCAAACATACAATCCAGAAAATAGGTGAAGTATAGCTGCCTAGAGGTTGTTCTTAGCCCCCTTCCTTATCCTCACTCTTGCCTGTGTAACTAGAAACCTTACAAACTTTTCCTCCCTTTTCCTGGTATTATTCTATCTTTTCTAAATTTCTTGTCCAGTTTACTACTGGTTTTTTGCCTCTCAATACGCAAAATACAGCCAAAGTTTGTCTTTTTTGTCTCCTCAGTTTGACCATATGAATCTCCCTTTCTAATCAACAGTTGCAAACTTAAATTTAAATTCCTTGTCATCACTTTCCAAGTTCTATGTTACTGTCCCTTGACTCCATCTCTCCTTGTTAACTGTTGTGTTACCATCTACATTTGCTAATGTTCAGTCTTGTCTTCTGACCTGTCAGTCATTCACAAATCACCTCTCTTATCTGTTTCTCAAGCATCTTCTCTGATAGAATAAGCTCCTGAAACCATATGCATCATTCTTCCTCTACTGATATTTAATGCCCTCTTAAAAACTCACCTCCCCCATGATGCTTACAATTAACTGAGATTACTTGTATGTGTGTGTGTGTGTGTGTGTGTGTGTGTGTGTATATATATATATATATATAAAACCCACACTTTTGTTATCTTAACCACCTATTAAATTTCTTTTATTTTACAGGACCCTAGTAGATGCATTTGAGAAGAGACACATGAAGTCAGGAACAGGCTCTACAGAATCATTAATAAAATGGAAATAAAGAACATAACTTCACACACAGGTATATAAATATTGCTAGCAATGATGACGATGATGATTATGACAGTGTTCAGTTACAACTCCGCTGGTAAACTCATAGCTTCTTGAGCTTGGAATGTACCATTAGTTCATCTATTGATGACTTCTACCATTAGATCATCTAGTGTGACTTCCTGTCATTGAATTTCAGAATCCTATCTAAAGCTCTCTGGAGGCCAAACAATGCACCACAGCCCTTAAATCAGGGAGACATCAATACACCACCATTTCCTGAGGCTCCTGAAGTGGCAGAGAATTGATTAGATGTGCCCAAATTATCCTCTCAGAAAACATTTGTTGTGGAGGCCAGTGACTGCCATTCCTGTTCACTCTCTGCTGATCCCAGGCTTTCCCAAAGCTTTACTTACCAGTTGGTGGGTATGACCTTCAGCTCGTAAGGAAGAGACAAATAGTGAGACTTACCTCTGCTCTACTTTTCAAGAAAATAAGCAATAGGAGATGAATAACTTAAAATTTTCAAGTCTCAAAGTCATAATTTTCACTCAGGTCTAAAACCAAGGCAAATTAATGCATTCATGCCTCAAAATTTATTATGGGTAACTAACCAAATACACATGGTTACACGGTCAAACAGAAGTGCTAAGAAGGCTCTTTGAAAAAGTACAGTTTATTTTGAAAGAGAAACATGTTGTTTATTACATGGATGACGATCACTACTCATTTTGAAGACACATAAACAAATAGTTACTGCTTAGCAACAGCAGCAGTAGCAGCAACAGGTCAGGAAATGTCTTAAAATATTAATAACTGTATACACCTAGCTGAGGATTCAATATCACATCTGCTCAAGCCATTATAAAGTCATAGAAATACATTTGTATTGGACACTTACGGTTTCCTGCTTGTCTTCTTCCTGTTCCCCATTGATTCCTTAATGCGTTGGCATCGCTCAGCAAGCTCTTGGGAAGGACAACCAAACACAGCTTCAGAAGCTAAAGAGAAAAGAGTCTGATTTAGCCTGCAATAATAGCAATAAACAAAACAAGAAAAATACCTCCTGAAAGAAGTGTTTTTCTATGGAAATCCTAGCCATGTTCTTCTTTGGTTCTAGGGAAGAATGTCAATACTGAAGTAGCTTCACTTAGTGGAAACATTTAATGCTCATAAGTGTGGTTTTGTAAGAGATCTAAAATGTCCTGGCTAATAAATATCTTGGGTCAAAGGAAACAAATCAGGGTGGCAGCATTGTCATGGTTTAATTTTATAATCTGCCTATAAACTTAGAGCACTGTGGTAGACTTTGATTTATTTCTGCCTATACCACCATCCATCCATTTAGCATCTCACAATTTAATCAAGTTAGGGAAACAAAACCCTCAGGCTACATTAGTTTTCATTATACAGCTTAGGAGTATGTTCAGCCACAGTTTCTAAACACCACTCCTTTGAGGGTACCTGAGCAGATCTGTCATACCACTGATGGCCTTCTCTCAGTTGGTGGGAAATTAGACAGTGTTTAAAGGTTGGGAAAGAAAGTTGCTCAATCTTTTGTGGCAAGACACTACAGGGGGAAGAAGCTGCCATCAAAAGAGGAAGCAAGATCATGGACATGCCCATGTGTGTGATGAGCATGGAGCGGGCTGTGGCTTCAATGTTTGATTTCCCAGGGTACAGGACTGTTAGGACAAGGTGCTCTTTTCATCTCATTGAAAGGTGACATTCAATACCTGCTGAATCCACATCTGAAGAGATAATACAGCTTTGACTATGTTCACTCACTAGGAGCTTTGACATAATTCACAGAGAAAAATCAAACCGAAATGGACATCATGGAACAGTACACAAATGGGAAGAGAAATTCTTAATATTCTTAGTGTTTCAGAGCTGGGGTAGCACTCTAAACATGAAAGATGTGACTAGGTTATAAAATTAAGAAGTAAAACCAACAAGGTAGTTAAAAAAAAAAAAGAAAAAGAACATTTTGGGGCACAATTTAAGGCCCAGTGGTGAGGGATTCATGCTAACTGCTACGCAGCTTGTTCATTTTCCTTTTCTAAGCTCTAGATGCCCCATCAGACGAGACCCGTCCTGAAACATTACCATCTCCCTCCATTCCCCACATTTTACAAACAGGTCAGCAACAACAAAGAATTCCCATAAATTCTATTCCTGTTGAATCCACAAAGGCTAGAGGCAATGATAGCCACTGAGACAAAATGGTTTCTTCAAACAAGCTATGTCAGATCTATTTCAAACACATTCAGAGTTGGCAATTCACCTCTTCTTAGACTCTTCTAATCCCATGGACTAGAAATTATTTCTGACTTTATGCTTACTTGCAATTTTGGTATCTTCACAGATATCTCATTAATTTTTTTCTTTCTTTCTCATATTGTTTGTTGACTCATATTGCCTAAATTTTTGCTACAGCACTTACATTTCCAGAATAATCACACCCTAAGAATCTGTGTGGATGTCACCTTTTCCTACATCTTCCTAGAGGTTAGGGCTAGAATTGCCAATAACTCGCTCCTTCCTCCTTCCCCACTCCATTTGTTTGACATCCTATGACTTCTCTTGTTAGTAAAGGGGTTCTTCACAAGCATCCTTGGGAAGCAGTATTCCTGCACACTAGAAATGGTAAATCAATTGTCTGAAAATAGTATATTTGTGTTTTGCATTGGCACTTGCCCATTTTCATGCAGATTTTCTGACAGAAATGGGGGTGAGGTTCTGCATGTCCTAAATGCCAAGATAAAGGGAAAGATAATGGTAGGGAATACCATGTCTAGAATAATGTATTTTGTAAAGTGCAATTTTAATTTCTTGATCACTTTCCTCAATCTTGATCACACCACAATGCAAGGTGGTCAGTTTTTCAAAGCTTGACTAGACAACGTCAGTCAGTCAGGACATACTCTACATATTTTTATTCTTATGTGGCAGTCTATCCAGCTACAGTAAACAAATTCATCACTGTCATCAGCCAACACTGGTAGCATTGGAAATGCCTTCTGCAGCAGCTCATAAAATCATAGAATAGTTTGGGTTGGAAGGGACCTTCAAAGGTCATCCAGTTCCACCCCCCCTGCCATCAGCAGGGACACCTTCCACTAGATCAGGTTGCTCAGAGCCCCATCCAGCCAGACCTTGAATGTTTTCAGGGATGGGGCTTCTATCACGTCTCTGGGCAACCCATTCCAGTGTTTCACCACCCACATTGTAAAAAATTTCTTCCTTATATCTAGTCTAAACTTACTCTCTTTTCATTTAAAACCATCACTCCTTGTCCTATCACTACACACCCTGCTAAAAAGTTTGTCCCCATTATTCTTATAGGCTCATTGCAGAGATATTTGGGCACTACCTTTCTCCTGGAGCTTATAGGAGAAAGCAGCCTCTGTGAAGTTGTGGTGGATGTGTTCATAAAAAAAAAATACCTTACACATTCTCCTATAAGATTGAAAAGCTAACAACAGTTCTGAGTACTGGGATGGAGCAAATGATAGCTTTTTCAGACACAGTTTCACAGATTCTGAAAGGGCCTCTGACTAATTATCAAACAGATTATCAAAATTATATTTCATCTTTGTTTTGCCTACTTACTATTTTTTTTTAAGATCTGTTTTTTCAGGTAATAGGCATGAGATATTACCCATAAAAACCTCACAAGAACAAAATGCATCTAGGTTTTAGGATATGATAAACAATGAACCGTGAAAAGGCCTAACAGCAGGGAGGAGAGCGATTAAGGAAGAAGTTGGCATTGTCCAACTGTGGGATAAATTATCTGTGCCTTGCACCTCAAAGATCATGCAGCTAGATAGTTAACGTGCATTAACGTTCACTCTGCTCAAAAAATGCACGCTTTTGGGAATGAGAACACTGACTGCTGGAAAAATGCATGCTTTGGAGGGTGAGGACATGGACTTCCTTTTTATATTTGCTATTCTAATTATACTGTCCTGATTTCAAATTAAAGACACAATGGCTTTTGCTATTCCATTATGTAATTATAGATTTCTGTAAACATTCTTTCCTTTGTTGGTTTGCTCTGTGCACGGATTTTTATTTTTTTTTTAAATATATAAAGCAATCAAAATAAATTCTGCAATCAAAACAAAGAGAAAACATATTCCCTTAAAAAAATAGCTCTGTGCATCATCCTCAGGCGCTTTTGTCATCTGTTGCTATAATAACCGCTTTGATCACACGAACACTCACCAAACTCTGCTTGGCTGACTATAGGGCACTTCCCAGCAGCTAAATGAATAGCTCTAAAGAACTGCTCGTTTCCAACTCAGTACCAGATTTTGTCCTATCGTATCAACAGCCACACAGCCAAGAAACTGAGCTTTCTTGCACATGGTCTCCATGGTGTTTATGTATTTCTTCCCCAAACAGACAGATGCAGATTAAGCAATGCATGTCAATCTCATTATGAGACTGTGAAATGTGCAGAAAGTTTGTTACACACTCATGCAATCATACACATTGTGAACATCCTGTTTATTTGGCCTGTTCTCTGATGATTGGCTGTGGTGTTTCAGCACATTAGTGACAGCTGGGAATTGCTCCAATGGAACATGCTTTTCCTATGACAAAGATCCAGAGAGCAGCAGTAACATGTGTCCGCCCATTATTTCAGCCTTACAAAAAAAGAAAACGCAAAAACACAAAACTAAAAAAAAAAACCACCACCCAAAAAACCAGTGCAGTCCTTCCAAAAGAATAGCACATTGGTTGTCTGAGCTGGGCTGGAGCAGTGCTAGACGGGCCCTCAACAACCTTTGGAGGCCATCTGAGATAATAAATCCTCGGACCCCCAGTTCCGGAATGCTTTGGGCAAGGTCAGGATGGCAAATTTCCCACTTCCACAATATCAGATGTTACGGTAATTCCTTTTAGCTAATGTGTAAGAGCAAAGGAATGTCTTCAAACCTCATCTAGGCCCTGTGGAATCTGTTGAAAATGCATGACAGCTGCGGGCTTTGGCTGGGGTCTGCCTGTGAATATATGAGATCTGGAAAACTTTCAGACAAGGCAAGGAGGGAATGACTGTACATTCAATGTGTACCACTGGTCTCCCGCCCTCCCTTCCCAGCCCCATTTCACACCACACAGCCGTATCGCGGCCCTACGGTCATGCCTGTCACGCATTCTTTACGACTGAGTGTCGCGGGTACCCTCCAGCTCACAAAAATACAGATGTGCAAACTAGTACACCTACACACACACACACACACACACACAAATGAAAGGGGGGGGAGAAAAAAGAAAGATGGATTTCTGTAAGGTCTGAGAACAGGAAATTAAGTAGCTCACCCATTTTTTTCTAAAATGGTAGGGAGCAAAGAAGTAAGCAACTAAGCACTAGATTTCTGCTTCATGTGTCCAGATGCCCAAGGTGGGAAGGAATCCCACAGGGATTCTCTTGTTACCAGTTCTCCAGAATCCAGCTGAAGAAACCAGATCATGCAGAAGACCGTGGACTCCTCCCACATCCTTATTTTCAAGTAAAAGATCATGGCCTCTTACACATCTATTTTTACATCAGTAAGAATGAAGGTTCAACACCAGCTAGCATATTTATCCTGTTGGCAGTCTTGTGCTTTCCAAGTCTTTAATTGTATGATTTGGTCCTCTGTAGCGTGTGTGGGAAACTCTACTTGTGTAAATTACTAAGATATAAGGCAAGGAAGGATCAGAACAATTGCCTTAGAGCACTACCTCCACTATACACAGCTTTTTCAATCTGTAGTGAACAGCCCAGACTAACACAAGCTTTTGACTATTCTTGAATTACTCACCAGTGTGAGAAAGCTCCTAGCACAAGGGGTTTCTTCCAATAATGTCGTATTCCACACAGTGTTTCAGAAACTTTATTATATTGCATGCTGCCATGAAGCCACCTGCACATACGGTATGTTCCTCTTTTACACTGAAAATAGCAAGAACCTGTTTTAGGTGCAATAAGAGCCACTACAAATTGTTCTCCCTGCTAGTATAAGATGCAGGAAAAGGACAGATCCATCAGTATCTGGATACAATGGTGAGAGCCTCGGAGCAAGTGCTCTTCCCAGATTCTGAAAGGGGTCTTTTGTTTCCAAAAGAAGAATTGAAAGGATTGGTTAGAGAACTTGAAAACAGACCTCGATATATAAGTAGGACTGCCATACCTGAGATGTGGCAAAGAGAGAAGAAGAATTAGGATATTAGAACTATGTTAATCCTAAAGATGAAAGACAGTGCACTCATGGCTTCTTGCAAACAGCTGAAAAGCACAGCAAGTCTAAGCTTATCAGGCAAAGACTGCTAACAAGAGATAACGGTCTTTGGTAAAAAAAACAAAATACATTTACAACCTTTTCCATTTTTGTCAAAGGGAGGTTAAAAATTGTCCCAGATTTAAACGGGAGGAGGAGGAAAAACAATTTAATGGCCATTTTCAAGTAAAGGCAGTTAAAAGGACTGATTTAAGCAGAAAAACATAAGAAAAATAAAGTTTTATCTACTTCAGAATGCAGATGCTTAAGTAGAGAGCTGTAGCTGATTTGTTCTACCATATATCTAACAAAGATCTCTATATTTCCTTACATATACCTAGACAAGATGCAGTGTAATTAGAGGGAAATGGAACTACCTCCCATTGAAAAACAGTGTTGTATATGATACTGCAAAACATTTCAATCCCCCTTGGCAGAGGTTTATAACCAATGTAACCAAAATATCTACAGATTTCATCTGTTGACATTTATAGAAGTCTGGACCAGCAAAGATGTAATTATCGTTATTCTTGTACTGATCACTGTTGTTAAATATCACCTCAAATAACTCTACCTTCTTGCACTATACTGGCTTTGTGCTCAGCATGGGCGGAAGGAGACTCTCTGCTGGATTATTATTACCACTTCCTAATCCACCTTTGTTTTCCCTTTCACCCAAATATGGCTGAAGCTCATTTTGCACTAAAGAAGTTGAAATAAGTGAGTATTACCAGTCGGCCCTGTCTCTTTCCTCTGCTCATGATTGTCTGAGCAAACAAGACTATTTCAGACAAATGAACTGAATCCATTCTTTATTAATCTGCCATTCCTCAGGTGAAGATTCCTGTTCTCCACCCCATGGTACCTTGAATAATCCCTGACCTCCATGCCAAACAGGCTTCACATGTTTTAGTTTTAATTCAGAGTCATTCTAAAAGATAGTAGAAGATGTAGTGCTGGAAAACACAGTTTGTTCTCTCCAAGCATACAGACAGTAACACAGTACCATGTTGTCTTGAACCACAGGCATCATTAGAAATTTTACACTGCTTTATGGTGAATAAACTATATTTCCAGATTTTTTTATTCATAGGTATACACTGGAGTTTCTAAAGTTGGGGTTTGTAACCTGAACGTTGACCCATATCACTGTGACCAGACAAGGGTGGTCTCTCGGATTGTGCTTCAGATATGACTCAGATTTGCTTTGGCAACACCAGGTCATACCTGAAAGTCAGTTGACAAACCAGTGTCATCCTACAGGTAAAGGAGTACAGAGGAGAGGCCTCTGTTTTAGCACTAGGAGAGGGTTTTGTGGTCAGCACTTGGTCCAAAACAGAGTAACATCAGTGACATGAAAGCGAATGGAAATGAAGTCCACCAGGAAAGGAGATACTTGACACATTGCTGTGAGAATTTGCTCAGTCAATGACCCCTTCAGGACTGTCTTGTCCCTTCCTAGCACATCTGGTTCAAAGCAGGGACAAAGACAAACATCTGGTCTCTTATCTGATTTTGTTAGTTTCTCCTTCTTTAGATGAGTACTGTCAAGTGACATGATTTCATGTACAAATTGCTTACATATGCTGACATATTGATTTTGCCAGCAAATGCTTAGTTAGGCAACCACAGACACACAGTATTTCTTCGTCTCTTCCCAGATATTCTTCTTTTGACTGTGCACAGAAAATGGACCAGATCATCAAGCTGGATGGTCCTTATCACTCAACCAGATGGAATTCTCTCTAGAAAGAAAGTAAAACGGGTGGCTCTGAACCCATATAACAATCATAGGTCACTGAATAAAAGAATCCTCTTCCTTCAGTGATCAACAGGTCTAACACACATCTGCCAAGGGAACATCAAGGGTAGGATACATTTTGCAATTGCTATGAGCAACATGCATCAACCACATTGATATGGTTCTCTAAAGCAGCAGACCCAAAAACTTCAGAAGTTTTAAAATTATATTAGCTCCAAAGCAGCACTGCTACTTTGGAGCCAATATAATCTTAAAAGCCAAAGATTAATTGTTCATTTGTTATGCCTGTGGACACAGAAATTCTGCTATCGTTAACACAGGAGAAAGAAACCAAAAGAGATACGTGCAGAACTGGTCCAGCGTCAGTCATTTGAAGTTCCATTCACTTTTCCCAGTCTTCCCAGGAATATGTATAAACAGATCAGGTTTTGCCTTACCAAGATGGAGCCCTTTATATAAAATCCTTATAAAATATTACAGTAGTCTAAGAAATGAACCAGAACGTTACAGTAACACTGCTGAAAGGGTTGGTGACATTAATGCAGTACCACATTGTTTTTAAGAAAAAGGGAATGACAGTACACTAAACCACGTAAAATTCTCTTTCCAATGTGGAAAACTAGCCACACCTTGTTAATAGACAAATTCTCCTGAGATCATATTAGTCTGTCCACTGCATTCGACATGATTTGTAATCCTGACTCTGCCTGATTGAGAGCTTTACCCGTGATTTCAGAGGGATTTTACCTACTGCCCCTGCTTTTATGCAAACTTCCTGACCCCTGGAAAAGTGCATGAGGAGCCTAAAGCAAAGGACAAGCTCCATTCTGAACATGCTATCAAACTTCAAAAACAGCCTATTTCAAAAATTACAGCTACTGGAAATCTTCTTTTCAGAAGTCTACAGACATGCTAAATTTTTCCTTGCTAAATTATCAGTCGATCCCTCCCTCCCTCAGTCACAGCTGATTTGCTTACCCATTCAGGAATTTTCAACAGAGCTTAATCAATTGAGCAAGAGAGAAGTTGCATTAAAAATACATGGAATTCATGAGGATAAACTTTCTTTGTAGAACCTTATCAAATAGCAGGGGATTTCTTGTGTGATCAGTGGCTCTTTCAATTATGTCACTGAGGCAGATTCAGTGCTTTAAAACAACAGTAGAAATGTAGAGGAAATCCATGTATTTAGCTTTGTCTCAGAGGAATTCACCTAGATTTACACCACTGTCAATAAGATCACAATTTTGCCCATTGCTTAGATTATGTCATTTTGCAAGGTGATAGTAACACTACTTGAGAGCATTCACTCCCAAGAACACGTCAAATAATAAATCCTACTACTCTCCACTTTTTCAAACAATGAGGAGCAGAATTCAGCCTTGCATTTAATAATAAAGACAATTAAAAAAACACATACCCCTGAAAACAGTTATCAATTTAAAATTGTGTAAGGCCCACATGTTTCAACCTTAATGCCAGAGAAGCTGTAAAGAGCTTTGGCCACAGCAGTCATTCCCCTCTCTACAAGATTATTTTCCAGCACTGGTCTACACAGATTTTAAAGATAAAGAGAATATTGAATCCTCAACTAAGAAATGCTTACTGAATTTCAGGCAATATCAATATTCAAGATATTTCTTCTGACATGATGACTTCCAAGTTTGGGGTTTGTTTTTTTTTAATATTCATCTTCTAGTTTGCATTTAGATAGAAAAAGTAAAAAATAAATCTTTCTTTAATGCAGAAGTAGAAAGAATTTGTGGCAGCCTTTCCAGACTCCTAATTACATAAATAGTCATGATTCCAAACTGCAAGTAATAATTAAAGTAGCATGTTCCACTTCAGGAAAATCCATTTTTCATATTGAATGTTACCCACATTTCTGCTTTCTGTTACACATGCTTTTCATTTGGTATCTAGAAGTGATACTGCCATATGATATGCAAGCAAAACAGCAAGTCAGTGGAAAAAGTACTCGAAAGACTAACATTTAAATCTTTAAGGTCTTCTCATAGTCTAACAGGTACCACTTTTAATCAGTTTATCCCAATGTCTACTTGAGAACATTATCTTCTTCTGCCAGGTCCTGGGACCTGTCCAGGTACTCAAGAGCAGCTCCAAGAGCACCCTGCCAGTGCAGGCAGCCTCTCTTCCCTTTATTTTTTTCCCCCAA
>NW_010332601.1:36625-49522 GCF_000700745.2 Antrostomus carolinensis | reverse complement strand
TTCGTTCCCCTACACTGAGTACACAAGCCAAAATGAGGGACTTGTCAATGACAAGTTGACCCCAAAGACAAATCCTCTGTCAGCTTCACTCAAACATGACGGAGTAAGTATGAGCAGTGGAGTAGGTATGAGCAGTCTCCCCAATATGCTAGAGATGCTTCATTCTCTGTTTTTCTTCACAGTCACTTCTACAGTCTAGCCAGAATCACACAGCATGAATTTTCCCATTAGGCACACTTACCAAAACAAAGTAGTCAAATATAAAAGTCTCTTTCCTCCCACTTCACTTGACAGACCAAGGAAGCTTGGTTGAGTTTGACCCAATGAATTATATCAAGATTTTAAAAACACCTCTTTCATTTTGTTGTCCCTGGCTTACCGTCCCGCTTGGTAATCCTTGATATAAAACCAACACAAAATGCGTATTTTTGCTCTGTAGGCCAGGTATACCAAGATTATCTCTCAGCCTACCTGTGGTATGACACAGAAAGAGTAAGACTAGAGAGTGGCACCAGGCCACGAGGCACATGCTTAGCAGGACATCCTCACACAGCATCCAGCTTCTCTTGACATGAAGTTTCCTAGAGACAAATTCTCATGTCCATTCACTTTAACTCAGAAATTTTTGTTTGAGTGGAGACTGAGGTAAATCCTAGTAATGGGGTTTTCTCTGGCTTGTCTCACTGAATTGGCTTCTTCTCAGAACCAGGCAAGACTATACCAATAGCATATACACATTCCTGTCTACGCTGATCTAGCTGCACACCTGACTCCACAAATCTCTTCACACAGTCCACTATATTTTCAGTAGAAGGAGATACATCAAGCGAGTAAAATTTGCATGACATTGTATTGCATGCATTCCTGTTAACGAACACAATATCCCTGGATGTAAACTACTGGAGGCTCAAAAAAGAATATTTAAAAGATGTGGCCTGGAAAAGACAAAAATCCACAACAGCAGCAATAGAACATCCACTGCAATCCCAAAATAAACACAGCAGTACAGTTTGCAAATTGCCTGCAATTTGCAAGAGACAAACTTCCTTAGGTAAAAGTACTTACTATTAAGCATGGCTTTGGTTTCCAGTAAGTTGCTCTCTTGAGATCTGCTTTTATAATCATTCCTGTCTCTGAAAGAAATATAGTATTTCCAACAAATCTGTATCAGCAAAATCACATTGTCCACAAAGTTTGACTGGCTGGCTGACTGTAATCTGCATATGGACTGTTTTCAATTCGCATGTCACTTGGGCCTCCTCCATTTGCAGGGGACACAAATGAGAACATTTTTTATGTATACTAATTGCCATTTGTCCAAGCACCATGAAGCAATAATCCACAGGAGCCACAGAAGATTTAACAAGGCAAAGTCAAGTCATAAACCAAAGTTTTCAGTGGATTACTACAAATCCCTACCCCACCAAAACTGACTTAGAGCTTTTCATCTTGCCCCAGCGATTCGATAAATACAGCATAAATAATGTTCCCTATTAATCCCCTCTGTTATGTAGTCCTGCACCTCAGGAACTAGTGCACTGAGCCCCAAATGCAAGTCTCTACGGCTGGGGTGTATTTTACCAGTTAGTTTGTACTAGGCTAGCCTTAAGGTAGGAACCAACCAAGCAATTTGGGCTTGTTCTCTTGGAACTAAAGAGTATGAAGGAAAAACCATCTTCCCAAGATCAGCCTATGTGAATTCTTATATCCTTGATGGCATAACAGAAAGTCATTATTATACATACATCTTTCCTTAACAGAACATGATGCACTGTTACTGACAGTTCAACTGAAATTTAGTGTAATCATTTCCTGCTCTTCCTTGTGGCACATTGGATGTTCAGATACCATTAAATACCATTATGAAATCACAGACATAGGAACTCTAGCTAACAAAAATCAGCTTACGGTGGCTTTTGTTGCTGTTGTTGGGGGTTTTTGTTGTTTTGGGTTTTTTTACTTTAATGTTATCATCTTTTAATCATAAGATCATTATAATCTCAAAAGAAAAATATTAACCCAACAGTTATTCAGTTTCTCACCAGGTGAAAATAATTATTAAATTCCTTTTAATGACAAAGCAAGTAGGATCAGACCTCAATAAACTCAGCTGTATCTGGTTTGAGATTATGAGACATCTAATACCTCAGCATCATATCGTGATATTGTAAAGGACATGAAGTGGGCTCAAGTAGAAACAGGGAAAACTGCACCAGGGGAGGTTTAGGCTGGATATCAGGAAAAAATTATTCACTGAAAGGGTCAAGTATTGGAACAGGCTGCCCAGGGAAGTGGTGG
The DNA here is from genome assembly GCF_000700745.2 of Antrostomus carolinensis. NCBI lineage: Eukaryota > Metazoa > Chordata > Aves > Caprimulgiformes > Caprimulgidae > Antrostomus > Antrostomus carolinensis. The sequence continues at coordinate 47,224 of NW_010332601.1, read as the reverse complement.
AGTCACCATCCCTGGAGGGATTTAAAGGATGTGTAGATGTGGTACTTAGGGACATGGTTTAGTGGTGAACTTGGCAATGCTGGGTTTACAGTTGGACTAGATGATCGTAATGGTCTTTTCCAACCAAACTATTCTATGATTCTCTGAAAATTAATCTTTTTTCCTCAGGACTAGCATCCTCCAATATGCTGTACCTAAAGTCCTCTCAGGAAAGCAAACCATCACATAGCACTTGAAAAGATTCCAAGTACAGTTACTTAATATCCAAGATGATTTCATGTTAGAAGGGCAAGGCTGCTGAGAAGAGATAAAATTCTTTATTGTTCCAGATATTATCAGTGGGAAAAGGGGAGCAATGAACAGCAGAAACTCATACATTTCAGCTGCATTAGTAGCTCAGACCAAAGCTCCCCCCTACAGAACTCAGCCTGTTCAGAAGCACAGGGACAGCTCATCGTGCTGCACGCTCACGGCCCCAGAGGTCTTCTCAACAACCCACTAACTCAGTGGGCAGAACAATTCATTCATGGTCCTTCTCCTGCACAAACCGGGCAAAAATCACAACCTGCTTTTCTATCATGTTTTTACAGAAGGAAGTATTGGAAAGGCTGAAAGTATACAAAGATCCAGGTGTTTATTCACCTAAGATGGGACAGCAAGTCTGGGCTGGAATTCCCTCTCAAGCAAGTTCACAGTAGTCTTCTGATATACTTTGCTCTTCAATCTTAATTTTAAAAACAAAACAAAATAATTCCCCCACACACCTTTAGAACAACATCTGTGTTTGGTCTTCCTTTTTTGTATGTAACCAGGACATTTCAAGCAGAACAGTAAAGTTATGACCAGATAAAATAAGTGAACTTTGCTGTATTTTGACTCCATACATTTCATTCTATTGACAGCAAGCTTGTCACTAGACTCACCTCTAAGACTCAAGAAAACTTGTTAAATTTGAAGAACCACTAAATAATGCTAAAAGGCAAAGATGGGGAAGATCCATTAGACTGTTCACTGCTACCAGCATCCATGGTCTGTGTGCTGGGGTATGATAAATGGCACAACAGTACAAGTTTTTGTCATTTCCTTGGGCATTTACTCTTTAACAAGACACAGCTCAGCAATAATCTGCACATAATAGCCTTTTCAAATTTATTGGGGATGAAACCAAGATGCCACAAAAAAGTTTCTAAATTAACCTATTAAACATAGCAAAAAAAATTGTAAATTTTTAACCAGGTTTTAAATTAGATCCTATATGAGGAATAAGGGTCTTCATTCAGTTACAGGAAGGTTCAGACCCTCTACATAAAGAGTATCAAATCTAAAGGCTTTTCTTCCATATGCTCACAATGGTACAGCACTTATTTCACAGCATTATAAGCAAATAATCTTCTCAGTTACCAAGGACAGAGGGAGTTTGTGGGTCTGGCATGCAGCCGAACAGGATATGAACTGCAATGCAACAACAGGCAAATAACAGTAGCGTTCTCCTTGCAAAATCCTTTAGTTCCTGTAGCTAGAACTCTCAACACGTTCATAAAGGCATTTTGGAGTTAATAAGACACTTTTGGTTTGATCAGCCTATAGACAAAAAAACCCAAAACAATATAAACAAAAAGGCAAAAAAGTGTCCCCGTGAAGGCTCAGCTCCTGTCACAGATGTGTCTCACAGATCCCCAAACACGATCACTGCAGCCAGCACTCAGAAAGGCTGCTGATACTCTAGTTCACAGTTTTATGCATGAAAAGAAACCAAAGCAACTTCAATGTTTTTACTAGACAATAATGAAAACACCGATCAAAGAAAAATTAAAATCCATTTCAACTAGCAAAAGATCTTTAGGAAAAAAAAATACAAGGCTGATCCATAACCCCACGCTACAGTCGAGAACTGGAACGTACAGCTGGCCCCGAGCACACATACCCTATCATGCTCCCAGCTAAAGAAATTATAATCCATTTACATGCACAGACAATGAACTCTGTAGACAGAGTTCAAACCTTGGGCTTTCAACCCCACCATCACAAGGCCTCCAGAACCCAGCTAAAGACATAACAGGTTCACATGTGAGAAGCAGCAGGCTGTAACCACAGAGGACCAGCTGCTACAGTAATCACATTCACGACAAGAGCATACGGCTCTTATCCTAAAATGTTGTCTTAGATCAATGAACAAAATTAATTCTGTCCTTCTCTTATTGGGTATTCACCACAGGAAGCGTACACTACAAATAAACTCACCTACCTACTGAAAGAATGACAGGTGAGGTCTGAAGGGGTCGGCTTTATTTCATACTCATGTTGTATTACACTGACACTGCATCTGCATTGCACAACCATCTTCCAAGGCAAAAACCATTGAAAGTCAAAGACCTGACACTGCGTGTTAATCAAACCAAGGATGTGCACCAGTGCCAAAAGGACACGGTATTCTTTTCCTCAGTGATATATCTCCTTCCCTTCTCCCCCCTCCAAATTTTAGTAGTATCAGGTCAACACAAATTCTTGTTTTGAATAGAGAGGAAAAAAGTGAGCAAGGACTTGAAAGAGCAATTGAAGGACAGAGCTCTCATCAGATCAGTTCCCCTTGCCAAGTACAGTGCACCAGAATCCAACCACCACATCAGCCCAGATACCAGCTTCTTGGTGAATGACATCATACAAAACTAAATGGTCCCACAGAGCTACTAGATTAGGGAATGTAACTTTTCAGAACTCTGATTCTCTTTTCTGTCCAGAAAATTACATACAAAGGTGATGTAATAGAAAATCCTGACTTTATACATTCATTTCAGATTCTGTTACATGGCTTTGTGCGAGTAGATGTGTGCAAAATGATTTATTATTAATCCAAATCCTTTTTACAATGGGATATTTTTAACAGAGATAGGAACAAAAAAAAATCAGGAGTGGGTTTGGTTTTATGAATTGTCAATGGCCAGGATGTTATTTTGAAAATATAAAATCTAGAAGTTCCTAAAAGTGTAGATCCTGCTCCTGCTGATTTGTGCTTGCATTTTAGGATTGCATTAAGATGTTTGTTGTACTCGGTGACAGACACTTCTCTGTATCTACAGAGAAGATACATTGCAAAAAGCAGGGAAGAAATGTATCTTCCTTCTGCCTCCTACCTAGGTATTCAGGTACCCATGAGAGTTTAAAATCAATTAATATCAAGAAGTATGGAGGTCAGGTACTGCATTCTCCCTACAGAAGCTGAGAAAGCCAGAAGACTTTGCTGAACTCTCCCTTACACAATGAATATCACTGACACACCTACATAAACTTCTTGAGCAGAACTGTCCTGCAGGAAACAGCCTGTAAATTAAATTACACAGTCACACCACTGCAAACGCTGGGACTGCCCTGAAAGCGTCGCAGCTTAGAACCTAAACCTTGGCTCTGCACATACCCACATGGTGACGGCACTACCAGCATAACACATCCAAATTTCCTCTGCTTCCTTTTTGTTCTAATAGAAAGGACAATGGATGAACAACAGAAAAATAAGAGAGACATCCCATACCACAGAGCTCCTGAAGGCCAGGTCAGAGTAGGAGAGTGTCAAAAGATGGGATGCTGCTGTTCAGGTGCTTGCCCTGTTTTCCAAACGTGCTTAAAAGTCACTCAAGAAAAATCCACCAATACTCTTGGCCTTTCTGCTTTTTGCCTCAGTCAGAAACAGAAATAGAAAGGGAGTCAGCAGAAAGCATACACAAGCATTTCAGTACCTTACACAATACTGTGTAAAGACCACAAATCCAGAGTGGCTAAAGGTGTGGGCTAGCCATCAAGTTTACCCCATGTGATTTCTTTCTCCTCACTGTGGGATGAAGGACTCGCTAACCACGGGCATTATTGCAAGTATCCCCTGGAATCAAACATCTCACCTCATCAAAACTTGCCTGCAGAGACCAGTAGAGAAAATGCAAGAGAAGCACAACAGGAGGACAGTTTCTCAGAAGACTCTCATTTTTGCTTGCTTTTTATTAGAACCCTTTAAGCATTTCCATGGCCTACAAATGCTGTATGCTGTCCCTTCTTTGTTTAGTTTCCCTTTATTCCCAGTCAATAACTGGCAGAAAATATTCCATCTATTTTAACAAAACTCTTAGGACAGTAAGGTTGATATCCAGAATGGAATCACTTCAAACTGAGGCCTCTTCTGGCCATTGCCCGACGCAAAACAAATGCTTTTCGTGTTGTGCCCCTTATTAAAATGCTGTACTTTGTCCAGAGTATTTCAGCATTGCTCAAGGTGACCAAAGTTCACCAGCAGTAAACACGTTAATAAATGTATTGACTTTTTTTCCCCATCAAACACACAAAAAATGAAACACAGAGATCCCAGAGAACGATAAAAGAGAGTGCTTCAATAAAGGTGACCTTTTTCCTTATGAAGGTTTGAAGCAGAAACTTCAACCTTCAAAATAATCCAGCTACAATAGATACACTCAATTTTCAGCTTTGTTTAGCTTTCTTTGACTCCCAAGCCACCCCACTGCAAGATCCTTTTGTTTTTTAAACTTTTAGTAATAAAAGAACCATCCATCAACTGTCAGGAGAGCTATCAGGAAGCAAGTTTCTAATCCCGACTCATGTATCGCAGGCATTTTCTGGAACACCTGCACTGCCAGTTTCAGAAGAACTACTGGGCGAAGGCATGGAGCTTGGAGGAGGCACAGACCAAACCACGTAAATAGCAGCAGTGGTAAAGCCACAGGAATTTCTGTGTGTGTGTGCACACATGTGTGGATGTGTATTTGAGGACTCTAGACAAATTTGTTCAGGGATCAATATGGTTTTGTGGATACAGCCTTTTCACCACGCTACCCTGCTGTTTTCCTGGCTTTTGGGAACAGATGATAATTGGATCCACTACCCTAGAGTAGGAAGCACATAATACAAGAAAGCTGCTGTTAATTCAACACACAGGTCTTTCCCTGAGCTGGGGGACCAATGGTTATGAGCCTCATTACAGATGACCGGGGGTTGCAATTTGGCAGCTTTGGAGATTTTATCATCTCGCACTAGTCCTCCTAGGAAGAAAACCAAAACTTTTTGAATGCTTATGCAAAATACAGACTGAACAAAAGATTCATCTGGGTTTTCCTTCTTTTTTTAAAGTGTGAATCTTAGCTTTTCAAGTAAGAAAAGTGACAATTTTTGCCTATGACCAAGGACATGAGAGGCCCAGGTTTAGCCTCTGCTCAAATCAAAGCTGAAGTTTCCATCAACATTACTTTTGGAAAGAGAAGACAACTCATCATTTCTCTTACCCACACCACAGGCCAGCTACAAACACACCTCAACATACCAGCAAATCTATTTAAGTGGTTTCAAATTGTAGAAAAAACAAAACAAAACAAACAAACAAAAAAAAACAATAGGCAAATTCTCCATAAAACAACCCAAATGAGGGAACATTAAATAAGATCCTCTCCATATCGGAAAAGGAGTGCCAAAACTGGTTCTCCTGACACACACATTGTTACCCTTCTTATCCAGGCAGTGAGGCAAAATTCAAGGTGAGATGGGCTGTTTCCAGAGGGAGGAAGAAATGGCAAGAAACAGATCTCATATTAGGTAAACTAATTGGTTTATAAGTGCCTAAAAGGGAAGTCTAGACCAAATTTCAACGAGATAAAAGTTTTACTCTGCCAAAGGGGAATTATTCCTTCCTTTGGGGATGCTCCCATCAAACAGTGATGCTGTTCAATTCTTTGTCTCTCTCTCTGTTACTGCACAGACATAAAATTAATTATGTCTGCAAAATAACTGAAAAGTCATCAATACATAGTGAGAGCCTGGGAATTCTAATGTCCAGGATATAGCAAACCTTCTCAAGGGAATCATCTAACAGTCATATTGGGATCATGTAAGCTGATTTCCTGTCTCTGACTACAGTCATTATCTGTGGTAGAATCTGCCTCCCACAGTGGGAAACAGGTAAGAGAAAATCAAGAGGAACAGGAAAATATGTACAACATGCCAGGAATAAAAAATATTACCTGACTTCAGGAAAGCTAGAAAACTGATCGTTTTTATTCTTCAGTTATAATATAAATAGTAGAAATACACTACATAAATCTAGGCACAGTGTTGGGCTCCAGGTTTTTCGGGAGTTAATTACAGAAAATGAATCTTCTGAAGAAATGGGCATTTCCTCTCCCTAATTACCTGCCTATTTTTCAGTACCTCCAGAGTTGCTATTCCCGATGCACAAGTGTGGGTTGAGTTGACATACTCTATTACTCCTATCAGAGCTTCTGTCTATGGTTTAGCACTTCAGAAAGTGATGAGACAGACAAACACCACCAGAGAAAGTGAAAATAAATGAGCAAAAGTTGTAACAAATAAGGAAAATAGGAGCTAAGATTAAAGATAAGTACTTGCTTTTTGTGACACCATATTTCACGTGTGAGAAACCATCACACAACCGACTGATCTCCTGTCTGATGTTGAGAAACACAGCTGTTCTGCATCACCAACTTTCCACAAAGATGACTCTGCTATGATATTTTTCACATGCCAGGGGTTTTTTTGTTTGTTTGCATTTTAATAGCAAGAATGCTTTTTCCTGGACTACTCTTCTTTATAATTGAAAAAAACTTTAGCTGAGTGCATTTTGTGTTTGTGTGAACAAGTGCTGTCACTCAGGAGTCTAAACTGTAAGCTCCCTCGACACACTAGACAGTCCAGGTGTTTATTTGGGGGTTCAGAGGGGTGCAGCACATTAGCCAACTCTGCTCCACGCAGTATTCCTGGCAGAAGGATAACCAACCCATGTGCTGCACCAAGTGCAAGGCTACACAGCTCCCAACAAAGAATTCCACAAAGCAGCTCGGAAAGTTTAAATGTTGCAACACTCAATCAGGCAACAGCTTGTAGCTTTCAAGGATCCAGCTACCACACACAAGATTCCCCAAGCTCCTCTCAGAGCAGAGAAATAGGGCTGCCAGTACTCAGTGAAATTGGACTTTGGCAGAAGCACATGATCCCAGTTTGCATGAAAACTGGAGTGAAACTCTGGTTCTGCTGAAGACAATTGGACTTTTCCAGTTGGTGTTACTGGAGCTGAAGTTCCACTCTAAAAGATTCCCTTAATGGGCAATCCTGCTGGAAAATATTACTAGAATCTTTCTTTTCTCAGCCACAGAACAAAAACCCCAACACAAACAGAAGATTTGCAGAAGATGCAACAAAGGAAATCACAGACATAATTCCTTACGCTGCATTAAACTGAACTGCTGCTTTGAGATTAGGGTATTTTTATGCAAAGTGTTTGAGGGTTAGATTCCCAAGTTTGTTTTCTGACATGTTAGAGGAATACAAAATCAGCAAAGTTAGACGTATATTTACAAATTCAGCAATTAAATAGATGATGTGCTTTTTTGAGGACCTCCTTATCAATGTGAATTAAGGTTCATAAACCCCTATGCTTGGGAAGAGAGAGAGCAGGTAGAGAAATGGGTTTTGATGATTACTCATAAGAACAATAACTGGACTGTGTCATTACTAAGAAGAGATGAACTGATTAAAAGAAGGAGTGACTGTACCACTAAAAACAGATGAATTCTAGTTCATTAGCTATTTTGGCACTGTACCTCCATGCGTTGCGTGCTGTATCTTGCATCCTCGATGTTGTAATTTACAAATTCCAGTACCATTATGGTGAGAGTCAAGGGATGCCATTGTATGTTGCTGTACATCTTTTATTTAGCTGGCAAACATTGTTCAATCTTTCAAGAAATACTAATATTTTGAGTTTTAAGTTGTTGTTTTTCTTGTGGAAGCTGGCACAAGTTAACAAGGTGGTTTGTTGTCTGCTTTAGTATCCCTACCTAAAATTAATTCTTGAAATAAAGTCCTTCCATTGCATTGCTGTTCTTAGCAGTCTAAGAAAGAAAACAAGGATGAGGGAGAATATCCTGTATGGTCTTTGACCATCCCTGTCACACAACTGGTGAATGCAGCCTTAAGTAAACTAAGAACATACCCAGACTCCACATCACTGATTTCTCATCCAGGGGGAAACCAACTCGCATGACTGGGAATATCTGCTACCACTCAGCCTGGGGATGATGCAACTTACATAAGAGACTATCTTACACTGTCAACAATTCTGGTTTTCTGTCATTGCTCAAGTACTGGCTATCGCTAAATAATTACGATGGGATTCTCACATTAAGCCCTCTGCTGCATATATAGATTCCAACATATCCTCCCCTCTGTGACAACTCTGATTCACTGAGTATAAATGTATTTTACTCACATTAAGACATAAGATAAAAACCATCCAACCCTGGCTGCTGCTTCCACAGTTACACTGAGGCTGGATTCTCAGGAACTGGAACGTTGCTTTGGAGAGTTACACACCGCACAGGCGCTTTCAGCAGTTCAGTGTGTGTTACTTAATGCTTTCACACCGCATTAGAGGCCAGAACAACACCGTGTTCAGGCCTTAGTACAGCTGAGTTTAAAACCCACCAATTCTGGTTCAAACTACTTTCACAAATAGGATATTGTTCTTCTTTGCCATGGCTGCAGGATGCAGTTCATCATTTCAATGCTACAAGAACAGCATCTGCAATACAGTGAATCCTGCACCTCGACTTCTGCCACTACACTTATTATTTCACTTTAAACATGAGGATGGCCATAAGGATGATCCGAGGGCTGGAGCACCTCTCCTATGAGCACAGGCTGAGAGAGTTGGGGCTGTTCAGCCTGGAGAAGGGAAGACTCTAGGGAGATCTTATAGCAGCCTTCTAATACCTGAAGGGGCTACATGAAGGCTGGGGAGGGACTTTTTATAAGGGCAGGAAGTGACAGAACAAGGAGAAATGGCTTTAAACTGGAAGAGGGGAGGTTTAGATTAGGTATTAGGAAGACATTCTTTCCTATGAGGGTGGTCAGACACTGGCCCAGGTTGCCCAGAGAAGTTGGGGCTGCCCCCTCCCTGAAAGTGTTCAAGGCCAGGCTGGATGAGGCTTTGAGCAACCTGGTCTAGTGGAAGGTGTCCCTGCTGATGGCAGGGGGGTTGGAACTGGACGAGCTTTAAGGTCCCTTCCAACCCAGACCATTCTATGAAACTTCAGTGAGAGAGGAGGATCTACCCCATTCCAATCTAGGCTCTCTGATTGCATCTACATTGCCTTTGTGATGTACATCAAAGCTATACAGTGCAATACATACAGTAAAATGCACTCCAGCAACACACCTAATGCACTCCTACCATTAACAGGTGCTCAGTCCTTGGGTCCAGATAAAAATATAGTATAAATGTCCTCAGTATGAACTTCTTCCCTTCCCAGGTCCACCACCACTGTGGTGACTACTTGTTAATACAAAGACAGCCTCTGTCTACAAAATGCTGAGAGCAGTCTATACACAGCAAGTCTGAATTTCCCTCACCAACACAGACACCACAGGCACTTAACACGGCACGTGCTTTCCCCATTCAGTCGGTCACACAAATGGCCCCATTGCATTTGATTAAACAAGACACAGAAATGTACAGATTTCGCAGCTAGTGATGAAACACCACAAGCAAAACAGGACATTCCCTGTTGTACCCTCAGAACATTTTCGGAGTGTATTCTTTTAAAAGGAAAAAAAAAAATCTCTTTATGTACATTACTTCAAATAGCCAAAGTTAAATAGCCAAAGTCATGGTGCAATCACGTGAACCAGTGTTTCCTTTTCCCCTCTGGAAGAAAATACGTTTCCTTGCTTATATTTTTACAGCTGCTCTTTCTACCTGGGTGCTCCACCTTCATTTTGTGCTTAACAATACACCATGTAGGAGCTCAGAATACTTCAGAACACTTCACTGAACCTCTCAGCATCTTTGTGCTTTGTTGCATCCCTGCTTGTGCTGCTGTGTAAATTCAGATAGCACACATAAACCACTTCCCCAGCATCTTGCTGAAAATCATCCTCCCACTGCGAGTTCTGCTCTACAATAAAGAGAAACTGCAACAATAGGATCCTCTGCTCCAGGTCTTTTCAACACACCACAGAGCAGGGATGGTCAGAAAAAAATCAGAAATAGATTCCGGATTATTTTCCCTCTTTTTTCTCTGACTCCACTTAGGAAGATTTTCAAGATACTTGCAGCAACTTGCAAGCCAAGAGATTGCTTTTGCTTCTAAGCAGCTCCCAGTAAACGATGACAAGTGAGAAGTACCCTGCATCTCCACACCACAGAGCACCAGAGCCTGCCCTGCCGCTTGCTTCCCCTTCCCTGCTGCTCTCAGCTGTTTTCACTCTCAGTCTCCAGGCTCTGGTTTCAGCTTCCATGGCACACTTTAGTTTTTAACAGAGCAGTAATTGTGCGTGTTAAGCATTAAAAACAGCAGTCCATTAACAATGTAAAACAAGTCTGAGACCAACCAAACCAAAATGGCTACAAGGAGACAAAATCAAAGGCAGCAGTGATTAGGCCATCCCAGGTTTAAGTGTTCCACAAAGGTAATGGAGAGGTTTCCAGTGATGTGGTTTTTCTATCAGAAATTTGCCTAAATTTTCTGGAAATTAATGTGTATTTCAACAAAGAGCTTTAATCGGGATGGAATAAAAGAGATGCTCAGCAAA
>NW_010332601.1:21443-36595 GCF_000700745.2 Antrostomus carolinensis | reverse complement strand
GGAAAGAGAGGCAATCTAAGAAACACCCAGTATTTAGTGCGTGCTCCTGAGACGGTAAAGACAGCATGTCATCTCCACCTTCTCTACTAGGAAAGGAATCACTTAGAAGCCAGATTCTCCCTCGGTACAGTACCCTAACCAGAGGGCTGACTAACTACTCAGGAAAGTCTTATTCTTCCTTTGGAACAAACAAAACCTGTTTTTCAAATCAATCTATCTTGGTTTCAACCCAATGTGGATATCTTCATGACCAAAAAAATCTGTTTGGCTAGATCACTGCTTCTGTGACTTCCCCCTTTGACTGGAAGCTGAAGGTTTCACTGAATCACAGTAATGCAAAGGCTTCAGGCCCAGTTTGACTCTTCATGAAGTGTGAATGGCCAGATGACATCAGCGTGTAAGTGAGCTTTATCTCATCACAGTTTGCTTTCTCCTTTCCTCCCCTATGAGGTAGCAGCGATCTATGCAGTTCTCATGCGGCGGTGAGTCTTTATAACACTTTATTACAAGAACAGAAGTGTTCTATTTATATATATTTATATATATATGCATATGTGCATGACTGTATATAGCCTTATTTTTTTCATTCAGGAAGAACTGCAGAACAAAACTAATTATGTAACATCTACAAAACTAAATTTTTCAGTTTTCTAATGAGCCAGTGAAAAGACTGATATTTCAGCTTGGGACAAAAAAAATCAGTTCTCTGCCTTTTTCTTTTCGACTGCCTGGACTAAGGAGTGTTGTCTCAAATAAATGAAACTCAAGGGGAAAAAAAAAAAAAAATCAGTATTCTTCAAAGATAACTGATGGATGGATTGATTACTGACCAGTGGATATGCAGTGTGCTCCACGTGACATTTGAAAAAGTATTTCCAAATTTCATTTTAACACATACTCCACTAGTAATGAAAAATGTGCTGTCACTGATAAGTGGCCTTACCAGAAGAGTTTGTGGTGAAAAGGCTTTGAAAGAAGGAAATGGAAAGGGTACGGCCTTTCATTGCATTAGGTAAATCTATTTGACCACAGAGAGGTTGAGACTCTGCTGCTGAGGTTACAAGCTAAACAGGCCATCAACTTAATTAATGTATGACTTTTCAACTGAGGGCACATTGTAGCTACACCCAACCAATGTAATTCCTTTACAAGGTTAACCCTCTGCCACCGGAGCCGAATTTGGCAGGTAGCCGGCGAGCAGCACGGCACCACTCGCCGGCATCTCCGAAACCACCCTGGGGGAGCAGGCAGTTCTCAGGCTGCTGGCAGGCAGCTGCAGCCAGCTGTGTGCCGGGGAAAGGCAGCCCCGAGCCTGGCTGCCAGTGAGCTGCCAGATGACTCCCTTCTCTCAAAAACATGGTGGAAACAACTGCCACTCCGCTGCCTCAAAAGCTTTCCCTCCCACAAGACAAAAAGGTGGCCAAATCTGGGTGATTAACAAGAAGATGTTTCCCACAGGCTTCCAGCGAGCACATCCTGTACAGTGACAACTGCATCACCCCGTTCTTCAGTTCTGCTGGAAAATCCCATCCTTCTGCCTGACAGCTCCTGTCACACACACAAACCCAATATTTTGGATTCCTGGTTGTGATGTTGTCACGGGGCTCTCGAAGCTGGAAACTGTTACTCATGCAAAAGTTTTGTCCTGAAACTTGAAACCAGGTGAAACTTCCCTATTGCCTCCTCCCCTCTCTTCCCCCTCAGCCCAATAGCTCTCGCCAGCTCCGCGGAAGCTTTTGCCAAGTTTCAGGAGCATCTGAGCACACCTGGCTTGAGCCTCAGAAGCTGAGGAAGGATGTGTAGACTGATGGAAATCACACAAAACAAAACCACCACCCCCCCACCCCCCCCATGAGGTTTCACATCACCTCTGCCCTTCCCAATTGTATAAACTTTCAAATGCTTTCAAAACTGCATTTTGGGGCACTTCTGCTGTTGGCTAGAAGCACATGGAAGACATGCCTGTCCTTCTCTACTTGCAAATAGCTTCCTTACATTGAAATTTGTGATGTTAAGCACAAGAGCACCACTGAAACAGAAACCTCTATACTCAGAGGCTGTTCCATGCTCTGGCACACACCAAGGACCTTGCTCGAACAGAGGGTTTGGCTGAAATGGGTCACGGTCACCTTGTGCCTCATGCTTCCCTCCGGACACCCCTGGACTGGGGGCCCACAGCAGAGCCCATGTGTCCTGGGTCTAACCCTTTAATTTCCTGACTCCACCCCAAAATCCTCCATCCTTTAACTCTTGCATGAAACCTCCAGATCATGCTTAGCCTATTTTTTTTTTTCAAGCAAGATATTCCTGTTTTGTTTCACAGGCACTGAGTGACAGAGGCACAAACCCAGATTAAAAAGGGAATTATCTAAATAGAAGTGATACTTTAGATTATAACCGTAGCCAAGGTGTGGGTGCTCAGCTCCCTTCTCACAATTCAGAAAAAATCATGTGTCCTGAGAGGGTCAAAGGAGCTATACAAGCTTAAACAAGAGAGGAAGCCCTGTGCAGTGAACAGGACTTGCTCATGTTATTAGTCATTTATCAAATAATTAGTGTTACATATATGTTATCTCTACAACACTGAACACAAGCATTGGAATTATTTCCTATCTTTCTTTCTTAAAGGGTATTTAAAAGCAAAAGGAAAAAGTTTAGGCAATTTGAAATGTTTTTGTTGTCTGCCAGCACAGCGGAATCCCACCTGCCTACTCCATTGCAACTTCAGCGACTGGTGTCAGGCAGTTTCCTTCTCTAAGAGTAAAGTTGCAGTTTTTCACAACCCACACAGGTTTTTTTAATTATTATTATTATTATTCTTTTTAACACCAGCGAGTCATTCCAAAGAAGTAAAAACAACTGAACATCCATCACCACTTCACACTTCGGGCAGGGAGAGCAGTTCAGACCCGTCACTTCCTTTACCTTTGGCTGTTCACGCTCTTCTACACCACACACCTTCACTTACCCTCCTGACAGTGTCAGTGGTCACCCTTTTCTCTCTCTCCCCTTAGGATTGCTACCTACTCTTCCTACAGCACCAGGGAGGGACACTGTGTTCACTCCAGAGCCCCATTGTGCCAAGCAGCAAGCCAGTGTGGGGCAGGTCCCCAGCAAAAGGCCCACAGACAAAATATGGAATGTTAATATGTCTGACTCATACCCATGCTGTCACTCCAAGTACCTCGGTCTCCTTGCACAGCTTGGTCTGCTTTAGCTTGTTGGCTCTGAAAAAAAAGTGATGGGACCTTTGTGCCCGAGGAGCGATGCCCACTCAGACTACCAGTGCAACATCAGCACAAACAACAGCGACAGCCCAGAGCTGGGGGGAGACCTGCTGCAAACGACAGGTTTTGAGGAATTCCTGGCTTAATCTCATCTCCTTTACAAGCATGTTTGCATGCACCTCTTTCTGCATCACCGAGACTGGCTTGGTCTGGGAAGCCAGGTAGTAAATGCAATCCCACTCGCAGCCAGAGCTCGCTCACTTTATTTTCAACATAATAATGAATGGGTCAGACAAAGCATCCCAGTTTACGCAGGTGGAGGGATTTTTCAGAGAGGAATGGAAAAGGAGTGGGTGCGGTGGCTTATGCTAATTATCATCTATTTATTTTGGGAGATAAGCTACTTATACATGGTATGTTTGGTTTGGATTAACTTGGGCAGACACAGAATGACTGTCCACAGTTTGACCTTGACATGAGTAACTGGCCTTTGGCAGGGAGGGGGGACATTGACAGATATTGCCTGAAGAAAGGGATCAGTGACAACCCAACTGCCATAGAAGTTGCTCTGGGCAACGGACGGTGGCTGGGAAACACTGGTTGGAAATGGCAAAGAGAGAAGGGGGGAAAAATATGAAGTGTGGTCAGAAAAGCCGGAGAGCAGGGAGGTGAGGTTGATCGGGGGTACAGACACCTCCTGTTAATACAATTTGGTTTGGGATGACAATGTTTGTACCGAGCTGAACTGGAGGACAGGAAAAGACAGACAATAGCACAAAGCCGCTGCATTGTTCGCCCCATGTGCTCTTTTCTTTCCCCTTGGCTTACCCAGTTGATCATTATGTAACCCATCAACTGGGCTAATTTTCAACCTGTCCAGGATATTCCCAATTATGTATTCTTCATAGAACGTCATGGTTTATTTTTAAAAGGTCCGGAATATTTCCTGTGATTAATGTCTGGATTAGTCGTTGTTTTACAGGTTATATAGACTTGGGTAACAAATCTTAATCCCGACTGAAAGGGCAGTTCAACACGAGCAAGCTTTTAATTTAAGTATTTTAACAAAGAGATTATATATTCTTCCCCTTCATTACAAAATTTCAGAGGAAAAATACAGCAATGGCAGATGAAGTGGGGCATGAAACACATTGTTTTCTGTTCTGGAAGGTCTGCTTAAAAACCGAGCAGATTTCAAAATGACAAAACAATTTTTCCTGGCAAGTTTGGTATCAGGCTTTGTTTTGCTAAACCTGATTATGTACTTTGGCTGCTCAGCACAAGCATATGTTCCAAACCAATTTAGGCCCTGCTCAGAATGAGTCTCCTTATTTGTCCAACAGCTTCGGAAATCATTTTTTCACGCTGACTTTGAGTGACCGTTTAGCACACACTGCAAAGGTATTCCAGGGACAACAGACCTCTGCAGCAAGCAAAGGTCCAATTCGAGACTTTCTTTTCCTTGTTTTTATTTTTTCACTCTTCTGGTCAAGCTGCTTTAATAAAGCTCTTCTGTTTGTTTTTTAAACCTGCTAGCAACATTGCACATGTTCCAAGGGAAGAAATGTCAGACAGAGATTGCACTGACTATATGGTAAAATATCACAAACATGAACAAAAGGGGGGGAAAAAAATTGTCAGGGTTTCAAATGTAGCCTCCATTTCCATGCCTTAGTACAACTTGAAAGTCTCCACATGTGCAAAACTCAGAATTAAGATGGAAAAGATTATAGAATCACAGAATGGTTTGGGTTGGAAGGGACCTCAAAGATCATCCAGTTCCAACCCCTCTGCCATCAGCAGGGACACCTTCCACTAGATCAGGTTGTTCAAAGCCTCATCCAGCCTGGCCTTGAACACTTCCAGGGAGGGGGCATCTACAATTCCTTGGTACCCAGATACCCATATCTGCATAACCTCTCCCATATCCTCTTGCAAGATCTGTTCCATTTAAGATCCTGGCTGTTCAGTTTACGATCCTTTCAGTGCTCTCTCCAGTTTCTAAATCCTGAATCAGAAGACTTCTGGTAGTGTCTTCACACAGGACAGACCAGAGGGGAAGAATGATGCACAGGTCTCAATAGCCAGAACCTCCTCTTCACATTTAGCAGACAACTTTTTCAGATTCAGGCCATTCTCGTATTGATAAAACTACTAAAATCCTGACAAATAGTGCTGTATCTTTTGCAAACACCTCTCCACCAGCACTAAATACTCCCCCTCACTGGTATTCATACATCTCCCATGCAGTAAATATTTACTGGACATCCTCTTCCATTCTTCCTGAGAGAAATCTCCAAGAACACCACACAGTTGTGTTTGATATGAGAGTAATGCATCTAAATATGTGGATCTGAGAAAACAAAAAGAACCTAATAGCCACCAAGACTGTCACCTGGTTTGGACTAGAGGCAAGGGAAACCACTCTCTCTGTAGACAATTAAATGCTACTAAAGGAACTTGTTCTCCTCTTGAACTAAGGTCTCCCCCTCTTAGTTAGCCACCTCTGCTCTCCTCCCTGGCCATGGTGAACACATCTGTTCATCAGCTTAGGAAGATCTAGGCTGGGCACATTACTAGAGGTCTAAGACTCACAGCTCAGCTAGAGACCCCTTCCTTGGCAATTTCATTGTCACAGCAGCGTCACCACTGGGCCTTATCAACGGGCTGGACAGGCCACCCAAGATAACCCATAATAGGCAGGCAGAAGCAGTGTATAGCAATGCTTTTAGCTACGTGTAGTGACAGCGAGCAAACAAACCCTATTGAACATTTTGGCCAGTGCTAATATGACTTGGCTAACCTAAGAGACTAACCTCTCTCTGCTTCAAATCACCACCAACTTGCACAGCTCCAGCAAAGCCTTCAAGCGGTAACGCTTGTTGACAGATTGGCACTAGAAAGTATCACACTCTGCTTTTCCTCACTCAGGGGGAGTGACAGGTATTTCAGAGCTCCTGATTGTCTTTCACCCTCAAGGAGAAGAGAGGACAAGCAGCACCAGCACAAAGTTGCTCCCTTTGCTTTCAGACACCTTATATCTGTTTCTGGAAGAAAAGATTCAGGTTTCCAGCTTCATTGATTTCCATGACAGGTAGGCTGAAGGTTCTTCTAAAAAAAAATATTACTAAAAATCTTTCCTAGGACACTGAGAAGTCCCCCTACAACAGAAGGGAAGGAGGCAGAGTTCCCTCCTTACCTTGTACCAAATTATCCGTGGGTACAGGATGATAAAAATGCAAAACAGGTCCTGTCATCTTCAGCTCTACAAATCTGGGCCCCACCAAAGAGCAACCTCCAGAGGTTGAGGGAAAAGCCATGCAGTTTACATGGGTCTTCTACATGAGGAGAATCACTCTTCAGCTATTTTCATGCAAGCCACTTACTGAGCTTGGTCACACTGACATTCCTCTCTTCCTTCCAGAGCCACATAACAGTCAAGAGATCAGAATAAGGTGTCTAGAAGAACAGTCTTCAGCAGCAGTGCCTACACATGTCTTGTAGGAGATTACAGGTTTGATTAATACTTCCAGGCCTCCCCCCATTAACCACAGTGCCTCTGCCTCCAGGTACTGAGCTGACGGGAACAGGCCAGTCACACTGACAAACAGTTTCTCAAACGTGACAGGTTTCTGCTGCTCGCACATGAACTCACTCCAGGATCTCCTTGTAACGTAATCAGGCTGAAATAAACTCTTTCAGTCTGAAGTAATGGATTGTGTTTCTGCAGGCTCAGGAAGGAGAGGCCTGGAACAGATCATCTTTTGTTGCTATCATGGCAATCCCACCCAGGGCACCCTCTGGGGACACGACAGGGCTTCGCACTCAATCAGCTTCTGGTTTACAAACTCTGGGTGGTCGGCCACACAACACCTGCTGCAAAATGCTCAACCTTTCCTCTGGTCCAGGGAAGTCCATCCTTGGGCTGTCTTCTCCCCAAAGACAGTACTTGGCAAGGCCCAGATCAAACTGATCTCTAGAGAAAGACCAAAGGAAGGAGGACTAACAGGCTCTTAACTGTCCATTAGCTTCAACAAGTTCACACTCGGGGCCCAAAGCAATGGCGTTTCCTCCTGTCTCGGCAAACTGCAAGTAACCATGGCCCACAGTTTCCTCCTTGTTTTCTCAAGCCCACTGACAGGACACGACAAGCCAGCTTAATAACTTTTCTCTCTTAAGACATTAGCGAAGAGGAGACAATCTGTTCTCCTAAGAGAGAAGCTGTGCAGTATCTTACAAAGGCCAGTGCTGACCTAATTGACACACTCCCTGCCCCGCTCTCCTGATGAAGTCAGAGATCCTTTGGTTTTCCATCCTGAAGGCACTAATAGGCTGTAATTGCCCTGACCAGTCTCACCTGCCTACAGCCCCAGGAACCCCACTGAAGCTACTCCCCAGGATCTGGCTTCTTCTTCACACTAACTCTCTAGGAGCAGCGGGAGCAGAGCTAGACAAGCCAGGAGATGAGCAGGGTCAGGGTGGTGACAGTGAGACTATCCACCTGCAGCCCAGTGACCATGCAAAAAGGGGAGGTTAGAGGTCAAGTCTGAGGTCAGGCTGGGAAGTCCAATGAGGATCAGTAGGGCACACAGCTGGGGACAGGTACGCCTAATGACATAGCTCAGGTTCACCTAATTGTCAGGTGTTAACCATCATATCTTTAGACATCAGGATTTCCTTGACATCTACCAGAATGAGTTTGAACCTCCAAAGTCACTTCCAGTTCCAGCTTAAAACAAACCTCTCAAACCAGATAACAAAAGTGAACTACAGGGAATACACCTTTTCCAGTGCTTGCTTCTCAACACCTTTTGTTACATCCAAGTGCTCCAGAACAACTGATGTCACCAAGAACATCTGCTGTAGTGCTATGTGCTCACTACGTGGCCACTCTGATCAGGAGGAGGCTAACTCAACAGCCCATTGCTCAATCACTGAGTTTCACCACTTTCCTTTTTTAATCATTTCCATTAGTATTTTGAGAAAAGCCTCTCGGTCATCATCGTGTGCATTAAAGAGCCTACCTGGAGGGTTTAACAGCTTGAGATGCAGAACCTGCAGAATGCTCAAATCAGACAGTGACACAGAAGTGCAATTTGAGGACAAAGGCAACAGACTGGCCCTAAAATGACACCTGCTCCCACCATTTCTTTTAATTCACCTTGAATGCAATTAAGGAGGTGATGAAATTTGTCAAGACTATGTATAGAAGCATGAAGCCATTCAACCACATGCCCTATAAACTTAAGCACAGGTATTTACATCCTGCTTGCTTTAATGCTTTTGCTCTGTTGCTAACATGGTGCTTTGTTTTTATTCTGACAAACCCATTTCTTCTGGAACATTGACACCAATTTAAGATGTTACTGTGTACTTCATAGGTAACTGCATTACAGTTACGAGTTAATCGCTTGCTCAGAAGCAACTGGTTTTAGCCAGCACCAACTGAAAAGTGCTACTGTCAGGTGGAAGATGCTGCTCGCCTGAATACACACAGTCAAACTGTGAGAAGACATTCACCAGGTCTCCTAGATCAGAGCTACAGATTTTTGCTGGAGCAAGCGCATGCACAAGAAACTCAAAGGCTGTAAGTGCTGCTCGTGTAGATGAACGAGACTGGTTGTGCAATCTAACGATAATTTTCCATTTCTACTGCTGCAACACTTAGGCACATTGCTCCCTTGTTAATCAAACACAATTCTGCTCTCTAGCAAACACATATTTGTTTCTGAGTATTTGTTTTTAAGCAATTCCAGGAAACAAGCCCTCTTGCCTGTTCCTCCCCCTCTATCCTCCCACCTCCCCCCTTCCATCCCCTGGAAAGATGCCTTTTAATTCTGACCTTCCACGTATCTCCAAGCTAATCCATGAACAACTGCACTGAGGAAGAAAAAGCATGACAGCTCTGCTTGGGGCCCAGGGAGGAGAGGCTCGCAGAGGCCCTTTTGTTGTTCCCCAGGTAGGATGTTTAGCCCTCCATCCACGCAGCCCGAATTCCTTTCTCACCACACCCAAGGTCATTTTAATGAAAATTCCTAAACCCATGCCAAGGGGATAGAATTGCTCCTAATCCTTCAGCAACACGTCATTTGATCCCCGAGCCCACTGGGGTTATTATTGTGCGTCTGCAGAGCACGGCAAAGCAGACAGGAGTAGAAAAATGGCAACCACTGCAGGAGATCCGCTTCCCTTTCCTAACCTCTCTTCCAGATTGTCTTTTTTTTTTTCTTTCCTTCCAAAGCACATTCACTGCCTGCCAGTTTTCAAGGGCTAATGCCATGTTTTAAGTCACACTCTGCCATTCCCTAGAAGCTGCGCACGTTTTTAATGAAATTAATGAGGAAGATTAATTTTAAAGGCAGATTGCTTCCTCTGGTTTGCGTTTGGAAAGGAACTGCACGTCTGTGTGGTCAGCGCCTTACGGTACTGTAGTGATGTTTTACATCTGTCCAAGCCATGCTTTAGCATCATGAACAGATTGTCAAAAACAAAATTAAAGCAAAATTAAAGCAAAATAGCATTTTTGGCAGGATACAGAGAAGGGGAAAAAGAGCTAGTGAATCCAGTACAACTTCTGTTTTTTCCTGGACTTCTTCCCATGCTGACACAGGGACCTGTATTTTGTATAGAAAGCTTTCAGTGGATAAGGTAAGGTTTAATTTCTCTCCTCCCCGTGGCCTCAGTAGCTGAGCAGTGATTCCCTTTCCCTGTCACGCTGAGATCCGGAAATCCACTGCATCCTCGCCTTAGGATGCCCCAGGCCTCACACAAATCTGCCTGCCTTGTCTCATTAGCACCAGTGCTCCCCTGGCACAGAGATTTCAGAGCTTTCTGCCCCTGCCAAGTAAGATGCAGCCTTATAAATTAGTACATTTCCTCACCAGTATTTATAGCACTGGGCTCACACCTTCTCTCTCAACTCTTCCCAAAACGTGAAAATTTCCAGTGTTTCCTACAAGGAAGTAGGAGAGGAAATTTCACAGAATCACAGAATGGCTGATGTTGGCAGGGACCTCTGAAGGTCATCTAGTCCAACCACCCTGCTCACACAGGGACTCCTAGAGCACATGAACCAGGATTTTGTCCAGATGGTTTCTGAATATCTCCAGGGAGGGAGGTTCCACAACCTCTCTGGGCAGCTGGTTCCAGTGCTCAGTCACCCTCACACTAAAGAAGTTCTTCCTCATGTTCAGGTGGAACTTCCTGTGCTGCAGTTTATGCCCATTACCTCTCATCCTATTGTTGGGTGCCAATGAGAAGAGTCTGGCCCCGTCCTCTAGACACTCTCCCTTTAGATATTTACAAACGTTAATCAGATCCCCAAGATTTCCTCCTACAGAAACAACAAAGCAATCAGTCTTGCACAAAGGCTGTAACTGCTGTAAAACTTGCTACCAAAAATGTCTAAGATTTACAAGGACATCCACCCAGTCCTTGTCTACTGCCTTTCAGCAGCAGATCTCAGAGCCAGGCAGAGCAGAGAGGAGTGTTGCTATTTCCAAGGAGAAATGGTAGCGGGAGGAAGGGAACCGTTTGGCCAAAGGTCACCACAACAGAAAGGAAAACCTTCAATCCAGGCCAGGAATATGTCCCAGTTTGCTCTAAACATGATCTGGACAATAAGGGACCAGTGCACCAGAGCATCTCCTCTTCCAAACAGCTGCCTAACTCACATTGCTACGGGATCAGAGGTAAGCAGCAAGGTTTGGTCTTTCTGAAGTGTTTCACCAAATCTGCAGGCACTTAATTTTCCTAGCTACTCAGCTAATAATGTGTTGGCTTTACTTAGTACTGCTAAAGAAGCACTGCTCCTAAAAGTTATAAAAACACAGCTACTAACGGGATTTTGGCCCAAACCCTAGAAAGTAGCACATTTGAACCAAGAAGCTATGCTACTCCAACTGCTCTCCCCAGCGCAAATCCCGTAACCTGAATGTTACCATTACACAGCTGAGCCTGTCCCTCGTGCCACCCCTCATTCCTAACGCTTGGTGAACTGCAGAGGAAAAGGTTCAGTTACATTGAATTTTATGTTACTCATTTTTCTAAAGCCAATTCAAAATTGTATACCTGCCCAGAATATTGGCAAACCGGTCGCCCCATCAATATAAAAAATAAGTTATAACTGTATATACCATCAGCCTATTGTATTGTTACCAAGGCCCAGGGGAGTCAGGAGACTTTTTTTTTTCCCTGGAATCACAGAACATCAAGGATCGGAAGGGACCTTGAAAGATCATCTAGTCCAATCCCCCTGCCGGAGCAGGAACCTAAATGAGATCACACAGGAAGGTGTCCAGGTGGGTTTGGAATCTCTCCAGAGAAGGAGACTCCACAACCTCCCTGGGCAGCCTGTCCCAGGGCTCTGGCACCCTCACTGGAAAGAAGTTTCTTCTCAAGTTTAAGTGGAACCTCCTGTGTTCCAGCTTGCACCCATTGCTCCTTGTCCTACCATTGGTTGTCACTGAGAAGAGCCTGGCTCCATCCCTGTGACACTCGCTCTTTATATATTTATAAACATTAATGAGGTCTCCCCTCAGTCTCCTCTTCTCCAAGCTAAAGAGCCCCAGCTCCCTCAGCCGTTCCTCATAAGGGAGATGCTCCACTCCCTTAAGCATCTTGGTGGCTCTGTGCTGGACCCTCTCAAGCAGCTCCCTGTATTTTACAAAATACTTAAGAATTGTTAAAAACTGAGATTGTTTCACAGTATAATTACAGTATTTTCACAGATACAAAAGTGTTTCTAAAAAAAACCTCTCTGAAAGTAGCCAGTACAAATGACAGAGAAGTGAGAAGCAAGACACCACAACAAAAAAATGTATTTTTTATATATATACACACACACAATTTCTGTATATATATATATAAAAAAAATCTACTCATTTCTTCCAAAACTGGGAGATGAGGATGTGCAGAACTTAGTAGGTATATGAATATCCAAGTATTACCACATCCTTTGCCCACACATGGGGAACACTATGCGTATTATCGTGTGCTCTCTCTTTAATTTAGTTTCATTCACTACTAGCTTTTCCAACTATAATCCTTTAAATCATTCTTATTTTATTTGATCTACTTCACCATTAACTATAAAAAAAAGCGTAAATAGGGCCAAATCTACTGATAAACCGAGCTAGAGCCAGGGATGATGTAAACACACTTGCTCTGCCAATCCACCTTCTTCCATCCTGACCTGCCATATTTCTGTTATTTTCGGCCTGGGCCTAATCAGAGACAGTTCCCTGTGCCAAACAATTAGGTAATCACACACATACACATACAAAACCTAATTTAAAAAAAAATAAATAAATTAAAAACATTCATCAGAACTGAGTTTGGGAAAGAAAAAAGAGAGCAAAATAACTGACAGAAAAGTGGAGGAGGGAAGTCACTGGGGGTGATATGTGAAGAATAGATGGGGTTTTTTTAAGGTTATTTTATTTAACTTTTTTTCTTCTTTTTCTTTTTTTTAATTTTTGATGGGACAGTCTAGCTTGTGTTATCCTGCAGCTGTTGTGCAGCACGATAGGCAACTGATTGATTGATCACAACTCCGCTTGTCAATGACCAGCATTATAAAGTTTGATGTATCCCCCGGGGAGGAACTGCACAGACAGACTTGACTGATGGATTGAGCATAGCAGTGTCCCACGCTGGTCTGAATTGTAAAAGTTAATGCCCTGCCACGCAGGGGTCCTCCTGATTGATAGGATGTTTGACTGGCTGGAGCCCAGTCCCACAAGGATCCCAGTTCTGGGGGTCTGTGGCATGCTGAATTCCTCAGCCTGACACAAAGCTGGGCTGCAGTTCACATGCCTCCCTCACATGCTGATCAAGAAGGTTAATTCAGGACAGGTGAGGATTCCTGCAGCTTTCTGTTTGTCAACTAAAACCAAGAGATGACTTCCTGTGGCACTTACCTTGTGGACGGCACCACGGTTTTGGGGACAATGTCCTGCTAATACGACACGTGCAATGTCACAGCTTTGTTCGCAACAGTGGGTTATAAAATCACTCCAGACAACTCTGAGTAGTCAACCCTTTCCTCAAATCAAGCTGTCTGTCTTTAGGGACTGACTCTTTCTGTTGAGGAGAAAGTCCTCAAGCCTTCAAACCACATTAACTCAGCATAAAACCTTTTATTGTCGTAGAATTAGGGCAGCAAATGCTGTCAGGGTTGTGCCTTTCTGCCCTACGGCGTTCATACCAAAATAAAACATGTAACTGCAGTAGTAGGAACTAGCTGTGTGTACACACTGAGCAGTTACTCACCCCAGACCCAGGATGCTTTCAGTATAAAGAAAAATAAATATTTTTATTTTAAAATTTAAATTTTTAAAAGAAAAATAAATATTTTTATTTATATTAAATTCTACATAATTTATAAAATGATCATGTGGAGGAAATTTGCAAAGTTATCCAAAGCAAAGTTCTGTAGCAAGAAAACATGCTTTGGAGCACAGGTGGCTTTGGGGTTTTGTTTAGGGGCTGAAAAATCTTGGGTCCACTAAATCTCATCACTGTTACTACCATTATTATGAAAGATTATGATTTCTATCTGATCAGGACCTTTTCAATATCTTTCAGTTTTAATATTTAGTTTTCTATGCATGCAGTCAAGAAACAACTAGAACCTTGTCCTTTTTCACTACTTTCCCAATCAATTAGTGGGATTTCAATAAGAAATTGATCTATTTCATTTAGTAAGAAATGATATATTGACTCAGATTGGGGGTAGGTGAATTTATCTGCTAAGATAACGCTCTCTACGTTATTTTCCTTTGATACTTAGTTTTCTTGGAGAAGGGAAAGAAAGTTCTGAGGTGCAGTGAAGTGTGAGCCTTTAAATGTTGTGGAAGTGAAAGTGCAGACTTCCACATTTTTTTCCTCACAGCTGACATGAACTGAAGTCCCATGGAGAGTCTCTGCACTTCATTTGCTGATGCACATGATGTATTTTGTATTCAGATCTTTCAAGATCCCAAAAAAAACAAAAAATTATATGTGGCAGTACTGCCTATTACTGGCAAAGAAATAGTGCAAATCAAATACAGATATTGCATATGGATATTGCAAGTACAGGAATATACAGCCAGAATCCCTTCAAAACAGGACAGAAAATAAACAGTCACCACAGGCCTTACACAGAACAGAAAATGCAGGCTGAAATTAGAGCTAAGCCCGATGCAGCCTCCACGCTTACCTAAAGTCCCAGTGATCTTGCTGCTTGGTGGGACCACTGAAAAGGGAACAGGAGGAAATGCCCACCTGGATTTTTTTGGGCCATTCCATTATATCCACTGAAAAGCCAGACAAAATCCAGAAGAATGGTAGGTTGGAAACCACAACCATTCCCCCACGGAGTAACGTGCTCTACTTGGCAAAGGAACAACAGCTGCACCAGCAGTAAGGGAATGGCTGTGCTACAAAGGAGCAAGGTCATCCTGAAGAACAGATATGGGCAAGATCCTTGGAGGATCGTATAAAGAAGCAATGACAACAGTTGACTGTCACCAGATAAGCAAAAGAAACTGGGAGTTAGTTGGAGATTCAGGAAAAAAGTAAAAAGAACGAGGATCTAGCACCAGACCAACAGGCAGCCTCCCTTCCTCCGAGATAGGAGACCATGGCCAGGACCACAGGGAGGCGAAGGCTGGTGGGAGAAGGACAGCTCCTCACAGGAAGCATCAAGAAGGATGCTCATGCCCACAGCAAGAACACCAGGTGTGGCAGAAGCACCTATGACCAGGTCTGCCTCCAGTTCCGGTTTAGTGCTATTAGGGGAACACAGTCCTGTTACGCCAGTACCCAGCTCATGCAATGTGAGAGAACATCGCCCGCGCTAACCACCCCCGAGATGCTTCCCATGCCAACACTTTTTGCACAGATCTCAAATTTGGCAGAAGCAGCCCTTTATCACGTGTA
>NW_010332601.1:0-21433 GCF_000700745.2 Antrostomus carolinensis | reverse complement strand
AGGGATTTTCCATGCTGGGGGAATTCCTCCCTGGACAGAAGAGAGGTTTTTGCCTGGCTGTTTGCTGCTACAGAGGCCTTAACTAGCTTGCAGAGACACATTTTCATGATGAACCAGGCCCAAGGATTTGTGGATTCATTACAGATATTTTCAGTTTTACCTCAGTAATACCTGCTATTCACAGAATCACAGAATGGCTGAGGTTGGAAGGGACCTCTGAAGGTCATCTAGTCCAACCCCTCTGCTCAAGCAGGGACTCCTAGAGCACATGAACCAGGATTTTGTCCAGATGGTTTCTGAATATCTCCAGGGAGGGAGATTTCACATCCTCTCTGGTCAGCTGGTTCCAGTTCTCAGTCACCCTCACACTAAAGAAGTTCTTCCTTACGTTCAGGTGGAATTTCCTGTGCTGCAGTTTATGCCCATTACCTCTCATCTTATTGTTGGGTGCCAATGAGAAGAGTCTGACCCCATCCTCTAGCGACTCTCCCTTTAGATATCTATAAACACTGATAAGGTCTCCTCTCAGTCTTCTCTTCTCCAGGCTGAACAGGCCCAGATCCCTCAGCCTTTCCTCATATGAAAGATGCTCCAGCCCCTTAATCATCTTAGTCGCCCTTCGCTGGACACACTCCAGGAATTCCATGTCCTTCCTGTACTGGGGAGCCCAGAACTGGACACAATACTCCAGATGTGGCCTCACCAGGGCCGAGTAGAGGGGGAGGATTACCCCCTCTCAACCTGCTGGCAACACTCTTCCTAATACAACCCAAAATATTATTACCCCTTCAGAAACACGAGCATAACTACTGCTCCTCCTGCACCACGTATGGTAGGGGAGGGCTGAACCTTGGGCGTGTTGCAGCGGCACATGAGCAGCCAACATGTTGCTCACCCGTCCATTCCAAACACAGAAGCATAAGACTGTTCATCAGAGGGATCAGAGTTTAAACATCTGGAAGTTAAACATTTCCTTACTCAGTTATATCTATCAGTTCTGTTTAGTTACATTCCCTCCTCGGCAGCCTCATCCAGTTGACTGCCACATCACATGTTCCAGCTGTTGCCTGAGCCTGTGATTCCCGTACCGCTTATCACTCACATGGAAAAATCCCACCCCACTTCCCAAAAGACACTATAACCTCCAGGTACTGCAACCTTGACACAAGCAACTTAAAAACTTACATGGGAGACAACATATTCAACTGAAGCCAGCGTGTCTCAGCTGGTAAATGGATCTACACAAAAGTAATAAGGAATCAGATGTTTGCTGCAGGAAAAGTAGCTGTTGGGAACTTCTTAGTAGCGTATACAGGTGCTACTATAGCCTCTGAGTTGCAAGACATCTCTGAGTTCAAAATACCAGACCAGTAAACCCTAATGCTATTCTAGAACTCCCTATCTTTCATTATTTCAGTGACTGGGGAGGGCACTGATTTTCTTTTGTCTGAAGCAGAGGTAGGAATTTACAGAAAGGAATGAACCAGAAGAACACCAATAGGAAGACTTGTACCTGGATTAAGAAATGCAGCCAGGATCTGTTATCATCAACAAGACCAGAGGAGGCCACGAGGATGATCCAAGGGCTGGAGCACCTCTCCTATGAGGACAGGCTGAGAGAGTTGGGGCTGTTCAGCCTGGAAAAGAGAAGGCTCCGGGGAGATCTTATAGCGGCCTTCCAGTACCTGAAGGGGCTACAGGAAGGCTGGGGAGGGACTTTTTATAAGGGCAAGAAGTGACAGAAGAAGGAGAAATGGCTTTAAACTGGAAGAGGGGAGGTTTAGAGGAGGTATTAGGAAGAAATTCTTTCCTGTGAGGGTGGTGAGACACTAGCCCAAGTTGCCCAGAGAAGTTGGGGCTGCCCCCTCCCTGGAAGTGTGTTCAGTGCCAGGTTGGATGAGGCTTTGAGCAACCTGGTCTAGTGGAAGGTGTCCCTGCTGATGGCAGGGGGGTTGGAACTGGATGATCTTTAAGGTCCCTTCCAACCCAAGCCACTCCACGATTATATAAATACATATTTCTGCTCTATGAGAAATTCAGACACAAATTCTAGTAACACATGGTGAGTGGAGAATTCTGACTTACCTGCTTCCACTGACCCTTACATGTGAAATACAGAAAGGCAAAGACTGTATAGGGGAAAACAGATCAGGGTGTTAACATACTCGCTATTGGCATGGAAAGATGCACATATTTCAAGTTCTAATGTCTGGAAAAAATAAGGGTTTATTTTGAAGTCATCACCCTTCAAAACCAATAATTACTGTCACTGACAATCATGATGTATGTAACCTCACTAAAGTGGTTTAGACACATGTACTTGCATGGTTTAAAAGAGAAACTACACACTCAAGTGTTAGAGCCTTTACAGCAATAGCAAAACCTTGACTTTCATTTTGCAAGACAATGGTTCTGGAAACAGTTATACCTTTATGATCAAGTAGGTATTATAACAGCCTCACTTGAATTTTAAGTCTTGGTATTTTTGCAGTGTGTGCCATGTAAGAGCACTTTTTGGACATGGAAAAGACTGTGGGCAGGTCACACATTATGTGCACTGAATCCTCACAAAGGAAACGCGACAGAGTCTATCAAACTGACGGATGACTTCTTTGCCATGAGTCAGATACATTTTGACCTCCATGCTTGTATTCCATTCCTCCCACTGGGAAGAAAAAAAAAAATACTTTCTCCATTTGTGTATGGAAATAGGCATTAGTTCCACCCTTGACTCATACCTTGCTTTCATGACTCCTTCCAGCTGAGCAGTCTGAAGGTGCACACAACAAAGCCTAATTGCAAAGATTCACTTTGCCAGAGTAGTTCAGTCCAACACTTCACCAACATACTTTCCATCATTCCCTTGCTATAGATACTGCCCTTCCCTCCCACACAATAATGTTCTCCCATCAAGCTTTGTTTTTATAGCTGTGTTTTCTTCTTCACTGGAAAATCTGATATAGCATGAAGAACTCTCTTGTCTCATATACTACTAGATGGTCCTGGCACAATCCGAGGTGTTTTTCTTTCAGTGTGCAGCTTTTGAACCATTCTCTTTTCCCAGTTCTCATGCAAACTCGAGCAGTCGCAGGGCTAAATGCATGTCTGCTTTCTCTCAGCTAACACATCATACAGTCTAGGAATATTGTATTCCCCAAATTGTGAGTCAGATACAAGCAAGTGGCCTGGCTACCCATGAGAGCAAGAAAAGCTTGATTCTACATCTTCTGCCCAGTTCTGAGCCAGGACTTGAATGTACACCTACAGAAGGTACCTGATTCGAAAATCTAGTTTTTCTCCCATTATCATTCTGCTCTGTACAAAAGTGCCAGTATCCATGGACACCACGTGCCACATGAATACCTTGATGCCAATATGAGTCTCCCTTACTCTCTTCCTTTGGCCTAATCCCGTATTTTTTTCCTCAGCATCCCTTACTTTTTGTCATCAACTTATTTTACTTGTGTTTGGCTCCACCCAGATCCCAGCCTCAAGTTAATAAGAAGCCTGGATACCTGACTTAGAGCTGCAGATTCCAGGGGGTAGCAGGACACCCAAAACCTGGGCTGCTCAACTGCTGCTGTCTGTTCCACCCCACCCTTTCCAGCAGTGAAGGAATGACCTTTAATATACCTCCAAGGAAGAAAACAGGTGAAATTAACAGTTGCAACTGGTATTTTTGTTGACTACAGTCCCATAAATGCCAAAAGGCTATTTCAGCAACTGGTATATAGTTGGAACACAAAACTTTCTTTCACAAATACCAAACATGCTTGCTGAAAAGAAAAATCAAAACAATATTTTAAAAATAAAATTTTAAAAGAATGCCTTACCACATCTTCTGACACAGTTTAATGAGGGGTTTTATACTGACTATGTTTAGTGAAAGGGGCTTCGCTGAATGGCACTTGGAAAGAATGTAGCTAAGACCTGGGTGGGGTGTGGGTGGCCTCCGTGAAGATATTTTCCTCTCTATTCACGTAGCTACTCTCTGATCTTCTTTCCTGTAGCTTAATCACTAAACTAACATCAGAGACTCCTCCCACTCTACCCCAACGCATCACAGGGTTGACCCTTCCAGAAGATGTTACCAGCCAAATTACATTTTTCCTCATCATGTTTATTTCCAGTACAATCAAGGGGGTGGAGAGATCTGCACTTAAAATATTGTAAAATTGGGCTTTTGGCCACAACAGGTTTGCAAGTAGGTGCCACTGGGAACTTTGGTGCTGGGGCTTCTTTGTTTCATTTTTTCCAAAGGAAGGACTTGAGAGAAGGTAAGTAAAGGAGAGTTACACCCGGTTAACCAAATAAACACTGAAGGAAAACGACAGAACCTGAGAGATGGAAAAAGGGAGGTGATTTGAGGATATGACACTTCTTTTTTCACACCCTCTTCTTGCATGTGACAAAAGCTAACTTCGTGGAGATCAAAAGTTATGGTCATCTGTTGGCTCTTTTATAACTGGTACAAAGTTACGCTAAGTGATTTGCTATATATAGTCACCTTTGGACACGTCTACACAATTAAAAATCATCACTTTAGTTGGCACAACTAGCAACCTCATCAGCAGTTTTCCTAGAAAGATTAAGGACCAGCCAGCTTTCATCACTGGACTCCCGTTAGCTGCAGTCCTTCTCACAATGCTGATGGGGCAGCACGAAGCCGTTGCTTCCCCAGTGCCCATGTTGTGCCTGTTCCATGGCTGTTCCAGACACCAGACAGAAGCACAGACATCATGTCTCCAGCTGCCTTCTGATAGGATTTCTGTCTTGCTTTCCTGTACTCATCATTCCATGTCTTTTACATTCTTCTCACTACCCGTGTTTCTGAAGTGGCACTAGCGCAACAGCTGCTACAAGCATTTCCCTTTGCAAGGGAGGAGTCCACGAGCTATGATTTCCCTGCTGCTCTACTGGAAGGTGAGGTTGAACATATTCAGTCCTTTTCAGCTAAACCAAGAGAGTATTTTAAAGTGTTTCGGGATCAGAAGCCGGCTTTTGAGGTGAATCTCTCCATCTTCCCTACTTAACTGCATTTTGGTTTCTATTGCAAGGCTGTCTCAGGTCATGCAGCCTGGTTGCTTTTGGTGGAAAGTGACGAGAGAGATACACTCCAAGTATATACCTCATGTGCCTCAGTTGCTAACGAACATTCATTTTATAAAACCTGACTAGAACTAGTCTAGAGTGCATTAAATTGAATCAAGGAAGATGGAACCAAACTGGGACGTGCACTCCAGGAATGCACCCAACACAATCCACAAATAAGGGGCACTCACTCCAGACTAGAGCTAGCCCAAGATGCATCCCCCTGCATGGCATACATTGTGTAGATGTCCACATGCCAAGCACCATTTCAGTTTACACTTTCTTCTACCAGGAGACATAACACAGTCAGAATCCACAGCACGGGACACTTCTTGGTACCCAGTTCCTCTAGCTCTGCTTCAGAAGATCCGGGAAGTGGGAAACCGTAAGAGTTCACTTGGAAGTGACTCCTCTCTGCTTCTGTCTCTCACCAGCTAGGCACTCTGGCTTGATTTTACAATTGGCAATTTACAATGCTCAATTACTAGCCAAAAAAAAAAAAAAAAAGGGAGCAGAGGTAAAGCTGAGAATAGTTTTAGTTCCCCTTGGCAACACTGAAGAGCCATACATCACAAGTGAGAGCCAGAACATTACGTCAACATCTCAACATATGTTGATGCAGGCTCTGACAACATCTCCCAGTCTCTGTTTTTCCCTGTGTCATTACACTTGAGTCTACTCTCCCTTTAAGCTATGGGGAGCACTTTTTGGCTACACTCCGTTGGCACATACTTCAGGTCAGGTGAGATGAGTGGGAAGGGAAAATACCTACTTTGAGAATCATACTAGTTGAGGTCTAACAGCCCAGTGCTCTCAAGATTTGGGTGGTTGTGCAAGTACCAACTGGCAAAAATGAACTTCCCAGAAGTTCTCGAGCAGTTATGCGATATATCAGGTGACAAATGAACGGGGACTTTGCAGACCTAAATGGTAAGTCCTTAAGTATGCAAATATGGAACAAAGAGAATTAAAATTGAAGACTGCTATATAAGCTCTGATCAAAGGTCCATCATGTGTAATGTCACATCTAGGACAATAATCAGTAACATATATTAATAGCGAAATATGAGAACTGGAAAAATAACGGTACTTTACTGGTATCCTCCTCCAGCCCTAAATAAACTACAGGTCAGGGCCTTCGAGCCAGAAACAAAATATTAACTGTTTTTTTTCCCCTCCTATTAATTTGTTCAATTTGTGATGTTTTTTTAACTGATATTGCAAAAAGTCATACATTGCCATTGGCAAAAATAAGAAATAATCCCCTAAGTCCTGACTTGCTGTCAAACTGTCTTTCTTTATCTTAGAATATTTTACTATGTCCCCAAAAAGAAGTAACTGGACAGTCAAATTAGGTGTTGTTAGTTCATTTGCAGTTAAGTGACCAACAAAGGGAAGCATGTAAAAAGGTGCACTATGTTCAAGGTGATATAATTTTTCTCTGTTCATCTAACCACCAAATAATATTTCCACACCTTAGGTCAAGGGAGGAGATTCTCCCCCTCTACTCTGCCCTTGTAAGGCCCCACCTGGAGTGCTGTGTCCAGTTCTGCAGCCCCCAGCACAAGAGAGACCTGGACCAGTTAGAACGAGTCCAGAGGAGGCCACGAGGATGATCCAAGGGCTGGAGCACCTCTCCTATGAGCACAGGCTGAGAGAGTTGGGGCTGTTCAGCCTGGAGAAGAGAAGGCTCCGGGGAGATCTTATAGCGGCCTCCCAGTACCTGAAGGGGTTACAAGAAAGCTGGGGAAGGACTTTTCATCAGGGCAGTTAATGACAAAACAATTTTGGATACCCTGAGAATTCCTGGGAATTAGGAAGAAATTCTTGACTGTGAGGGTGGTCAGACACTGGCCCAGGTTGCCCAGAGAAGCTGGGGCTGCCCCCTCCCTGGAAGTGTTCAAGGCCAGGTTGGATGAGGCTTTGAGCAACCTGGTCTAGTGGAAGGTGTCCCTGCTGATGGCAGGGGGGCTGGAACTGGATGATCTTTAAGGTCTCTTAAACCACTCTATGATTCTATACTATTAACATAAAATAGGTATTGAGCCTATCAACTGCCTGATTTTCCTAGCGGTTGGCCAGGTACATTGTGCTTCATTAGCTTAACGACTTTGTGATTTTAACTTTGACATCCATAAGCAAAGTCATGGGTGCCCAGATCCTATAAAACAGCATCAATGTTTGTATATTTAAGCAAACAGATTTCCAACATGGATTTTAAATCACTCTGTGTGATCTGCCTGTCCAAGCATATATTCTGGATCTTATTTTCTGCTTTCCTGCCACTGCAATGCCCAGAAGAACATCAGGAATGTAGAGAACATTGCTCTTTGACCTTGTGTTAGATGTTTGTGACCAAATATAGAAGAAATATAGCTCTGTGCTGTGTAATTTGGGTTTTTTTTTAATTGTCTTAAATATTTTATGGATCAATGCTATTAAAATGAACTCTGCCACTCCTAACCATGATGCTGCATGTCCGCTTTTTGTTAAGGTGTGGACATACAGTGGCATAAAACGCAGTCCTTAAAAGCACTGTACGACCTTGACTTTTACTTTGAGAAGAGGCTTCTCAGCATCTTGCAGAGATGCTATCAAAAGGAAACTACTGGAAATCTTATTCTTGTCTTGCAGATGACCAAACTATGTGCCTCTGAAACCTTCCTACTGTTTACAGTGGCATCTGTGAGGAGTAGAACTAAAATGCTCGTCGTTCACTCAACTACACTATGTTGCCATACCAATGAAAGCCTGTTTTAGGAATTTATCCTGCTTCTTCAATCGTGTGCTCCTAAGGCTGCAGCAAATACACACCCTACAAATAGTTCAGGTCAACAATAAATAAATAAAATAGAAAAGAGAATTCAACATCTTGTCTTAGCAACTCATCAAGTTCTCCAGTGTGAAAGGCCTGTGTGAATACAGCTCATGTTGGTTCACCTTGGCATGTTTCTTCTTTAGTACATGGTAGATGGAATCAGGGCAGTGATGCATGTAAGGTTGACTGTGGTTTCTAAAGGCAGGAGGAGTAGGTGGAGCTTGCTACTGACAAGAGTTAAGTTACGGTTCTACTGATGTAAAGTCCTTAGGGATTTTGGCTCAAACAAGGATTTTTTCCTCCCTTTCTTATGGTTCCTAGGGTTTCTTCCAGGAAAGATTCTTCCTTGGAATTAGGTAAGGAAGTTAGAAAATAAAAAGAATAATGAAAAAGGGGCAGGGTAATTGGGAAGGCAGCCAACACACTTGGTAATAATGAATAGACTCGGGTAATTATTCAGTTATTTTTCCAGAGAGTATTCATTTTCCCCAGAATGGCAAAAATATCTCAGGGTATCCAAAAGCCATGACCAACTTGTTTCTGTAACTCATCAAATATTTTCAGCCATTTGGGGGAGTGAAAGGCTAGATTAACACAACTGTTGGTGCCCCCTCCTTTCCTTTTGTTCACTTAAACTTGGGTTTCTCAAAATTTACTTTCCTTCCTCTCCTAAAGGGAACCCAAATTAGGAGACTTACCTTGCAGTAAATACATTTCTGACTAGGAATATTTTCAGTCCATCTCAGTGAAGAGATGGACTCAACTTTGTAAAGCTGAGACACAGCAAAATTAGTCAAAAGGCTTTCCAACTCTCACTTTGGGTAATCACCCAGAGATGACATATCACTGTCACAGGCCCTGTTTCACCTGATGGTCTCCCACTGAAGTAACATCATAGAGCAGAGCTTAAGAGCACCCTGGCAGTGAGCACATTTGCTCTTGGAGAAACAGGGGGAACAACCTGCACCTGTCTGACAGAGGAGTTATCACACCTGGACCTCCCACAGTTCAGGTGAATGATCCAAATCCCTCCACAGTCACAACACAACTCTTATGAATCCAGTCTTTCATTTCACTTTCGAGTGCCCAAAGCACTTGTGGGGTGGGAAGAAGGAGAAGGGGAAGACTGGCATGTGTACACATTTGAGATAAAAGAAGGAAAGAGTATTCAGCTGCTTCTTCTACACACAATTTCATCAAGGGGACAGCTAAAAATATTAAGCCTCCACATTCTGAATCCTTGCACAGAGGTCAGCTGCATCTCCTCAAAATATCTGCTGAATTTTAAACTACATCTACTCATCAGAAAAGTACAGTAAGTGCTCAGAACAACAGTTGCCAGGTAAAAAAATTCCACCTTGTTGAAGATCTTGAAGTTTAGTTTCATTCTGATTAGGAACGAAAAAAATCCATAAAAAGGAATTATAAGGACAAAAAAGTTTAACTCGAAACACATTTTTTCCTCCTACTACCCAAACACCACAAAGTACAGATTCCACATTTCAAAAGAATTCTGAAATGACTGTATCAAAATTTTGCCTCCTAATGATAAAAAAAAGCACTTCAGCCTTCCTCTTTGTCTTCAAAACACTTCACTGGAAACCATTTCACAACCCTTTCACTTAAACTGAATTTTCTGCAATAACCCAAATGATCCTAAAAGGGAAAACAAGTGAACAAGAACCTGTAAGCTGTATTTCTAAGTTGCAAAGCCATCTGTGAGTAATAGTCGGATCTACTGAGGAAAGCTGTTTGCTGAATGTTCTGGCAACCTTGCTACTGCCCAGTCTGGGACCGCAGTCCTTTAGAGCTGCTGTGTATGTAATCAAACTAGGTAGTTACTCCCCAGACCTTAGCTAAACGGAAGCACTGTTGGGGAAAGAAAAAGATAGAGAACGCTTGGGGCAAAGACAAAGTGATCTCTACACAAGCACTTCCCACAATTGTTTCAGCCAATGAGTTTACTCCAAGGCACGGTGGTAGGAAAGAAACCTTTCATACAAGTATTTTTATATATCAGTCAAAATTTAATTAAAACATTCACCTCAAAAACAGGACTTTGATAACTGAGTTACACTCAGATTATCAAGACATGGATATGATACCACAGGATGCACAGCCATAAATTTCATAGCCTCAAATGCTCAGAACTCTCAGATTTTTCAGACTGAGAAGACACTGAAGATTTCTTGAACAACATACATCATGAAGACAGTTCTCCTAGATCACTTGCTAAATAGTTTTGAAAAATAAATGTGAGAACTGTAACTCATATGTAGCTCATATTCTGAATCATAATCGTCCTTCCCTGAACTATTTGTGCACCAAACATCACTTTAACTCCATACCTAAGAGAACACCAATTAGAATGACAATAAAAGAGGGAGAGGAACAGTAAAGCAAACATTCTCAAACCAGAAAATGCCAAATTATATCCCAGGCAACTATGTGAGGTACTGAACTATCTCTGTGAGTAATTCCACCCACTGAACTCCTCCACAGGCAGCCTCACTATTTCTGAAGGAACTCTGTATTTTCTGCATTTTCCTAAAAATAGTATGAAAAGAAGCAGGATTTGTTTTAATCACAGAAGTACTGGGTAAGATTTGAGATTAGCCACTTTACTCTTACAGGACATAGGAGTACCAAAGCAAGATACCTGCAAGAACATGCTACTGTGCTAAGACTTGTACCATTTACACCAGCTTTGTGCTCAGCCCAAGCATCTCACGTATGTAACAGGTCAATTATTCGAATAATCCTTATCACGCTTTGCAATCTAGTCCTGGAGTCACTGATCTAAATCTCTCCAGGAAGAGGGGCTCTATAGATCATGCTTCCTGCAAAGCCTCTTACACTGAAGATACACATGCAAGTTTTGTTCTTCCCCAAATCAAAGTATTTCTTTTCCCCTCTAAGTGCATTGGACGCTTCTCTTGTGACTCGCACCCTCCACCGAAACCTCCAAACATTTGTTACAAGGAAAATAGCACTTGGATTGGCTTGAAAAAATTAAATATATCCTTGAATTTTTGAAAGAAGACATGACCCTTTTACCTGAAAGAATAAAACCATAAAAAGCTAAATTTGCAGTAGTAATAGAACCAAACTTCTCACTGACTCTTCTTGTAGCTTTCTCTGTTTGCGAGCTGCGTGCTACCATGCCTGCTCACCTGGCCGTCCTTATTCAAGCACATCTCTTACACTTGGACCACAACTGCAAAATTCTCTTCATACAAGTTACCGACAAAGGGGCATTTGGTGTCATTTTGATTGCAGTTTGGCCACATCCTAAAATGGCAGCAAGCTCTGAAGCTGGGGACAGCGGATAGCAGCAAAGTCTGTGTGATGAGGCTGACACACAGCAATACTGACACAAAGATTTATTTTTTTTCCTGCATAATCGTTTCTCCAATTAATAACAATTATCTGTGTTCAAATAGGTTTTTTCAGAAGCTCCTTCTGCTGCAAGCCCCTCTTCCTCAGAAAGTGTCCTGAATGTGCACGAGTCTTTTACCCATTAGAAAAAGAAAACTGGGTTCAAAGCTGTAAAACACCAAGAATTTGTAGCAGATACTGTGACCTGACTGGTTTATTTAACAGCATCAAGTGCAACTGCCAGTCTTGGAGATAACATTATTGAAATTCCAGCACTGCATGAACAACATGCTGCAACTTGTTCCCTAACACAGTTTATCACTAAGTAATTCTTGGCCAGAATTGGAGCTTTTTTCCTTCCTAAACTCAGAATTTAGGGTTTCAGAAGCAACATATGAGTGTTTGGGTATTTGCAAGGAAAATAGCCTTTCCCATTTTTGCAAGACAAAAAATCACCGTAAGTGGAACCTCTGTAACTGCGGTTTCACAAGTGGCTGGCACAAAGAGAATCAGTAAAGATTTTTCATTTAATTTCACAGAAACATTTGTAATGCTAGTAATCCACCTCTACTCTCCACAAAGTGAGCCATAATTTGCCTTTAATTCACAAGTGGAACTTAAAAATAAAACATAAAGAATTCAAACACCTTCACTTTAATTTCTCTGACGAGGGATATTTTAGACCATTACAGATGCTCCCAAGAAGAAGTATGTCTGCAAGAGCATCTCTCTTTTCAATAAGTGATGCTCTAAGAAATTCAATAAAAAGCAAAGGAGAATTAAAATTAAAATTAAGGAGAGAGAGTATCCTGGAGGGGAAGCGAGAACAAAACCATGCAGGCTTATGCAGCCAGCCATCTGCAAAGCTGAAGGTTTCACAAAGGAAAAAAAGCCTCTACTGTTCCTGCATCAATGACTTCCCATTTACAAGCTAGCTGTATAGAGAGAGATTCAAAATGGCTCTCAAGGAATTCATGCCAACCGTGAGGTCTGTTTTCTCGGCTGCATTTCCCCCCACTCTTTCTTTCACAGTCACAAGGATGTAAGTATTTATCAGTCCTGTACCCCTGCCAGCATACACTGGAACAAGTCAAAGGGACCTGGCACTCAATCACAGGGATCTGTGTTGCTAATAAATACAGCAGCCCCCATCCATTGTTGATTAATTTTGACTGAAATCTAAACACCAAACAACAAACACTCTTCTGAACTGCTTCGGTACCCATTAGTTTGATGTGTTTATTAGACAAGACTGTATTCTTTCAAGTTTATTAACAACAGATTAGACTATCTGCAAACAAATAGAGGAGGTTTATTATTTAAAGGTGTGGACACCATCCACTAACATTTTTAGGATTTGACAATAAATCAAAACACAAATCCCATATCAAATTTGACTTAGGGTGGAAAAAAAATACCACCTAGTTAATGCTGAAGGGCAGCACAGTGCCAGCCCCTCACATTTTCAGAAGTTTCAGCTCAGAAAATGCAGAATGACATCTCTGGAGTAGGATAAAGACTAAAATATATTAATAAAAAAATAAAAGGAGGAACCATAGAAATTGCATTGGTTCATAGATCGTTCATAGTAAATAGGAGGGGTTCGATACTTTGGTAGTATAATTTGCAGCTAAATAAATTCTTTTAAACTCTGCATTAAATTGCAGGAGATTTTATTTGCCAAACCAACACAGAAGTATTCCAGAAGAGTTCAGCAAAACCATCAAATCTCGCTATTAAACTTTGCAATATTTTTCCCAAAGATTTTATGTCTTGCAAACAGGTGTTTACTGGGCTGGAGCATCCGGTAACAACCAAACAAACTGTTAGCAAAACATTTATTTGATGGTTAAACCTTATAAACTCTGCGGTACCACCCTGCTCTCTGACAGGGAGTCTCCTTTGGTCTCCACTGCCTTTCTCTCAGCAGCTCTCTCCTCTACACTTC
Source organism: Antrostomus carolinensis (assembly GCF_000700745.2). Lineage (NCBI taxonomy): Eukaryota > Metazoa > Chordata > Aves > Caprimulgiformes > Caprimulgidae > Antrostomus > Antrostomus carolinensis. The sequence goes on along the minus strand of NW_010332601.1, from coordinate 8,198 downwards.
ATCTGTGGAGCACAAACGGCAGCAGAAGCCAAGGGAGATGCTATTTCATAACGAGACTGGAAGCTGTTCCTGCACAAGGAGTGACTGGCTAACATCTCTTGAGCTATTTGGGAGCTGGGCTTCAGTGGGACCTGCTGGATAACTCAAGAGCATCAACTTCCCCAGCAAGTAAGGCAGTAGAGATGCTGCCACAAATATAGTCAAGCTGCCTTAGCTCCTAACTACACGCCTAGCCTTACCCTGGCCTGAAATGGAGCTGAGGGAGCCCAGCAGAACAGCGTCTTCTCCTGCCTATGACATACTCCTTAAGCTCTCTGAATACAATATGGAGAAAGTAGAATCCTGGCACCCAGGCTACAGGCTTAGAAAGGTTAAGAACCTTTCACTGCACCAAGAAAATGATTGCTTTTCCAAGCCTGGAGTTTCTTACAGTTACATGAACTCTGGAAGTACCGCATTCCTCCGCTTCCAAGCTACAAAGCCAAGAGAGACAAGTTACCTAGTTAGGTTTCGTGAAACAGTGGCAGGTGGCACAGCCTCTGGTGGTGACATCACATTTCTAGGACTATCTACCCACATTCTCAAAACAAAATACAACAACCTGAAGAATCTCTCTACTAAAGTCAGAGACAAAAGCTCTGACCAGTATGCAAGTGGTCACTGCAGAAGAAAAACAGGTAAATAGTCACCCATTTTCTACTTACGCTATCTGTTCAAGACTCTAAACAATAATAAAGGATGATTTCCCTTAATCTCCTGCCAGAAATAAAAAATAGGTTTTGTCTGCTCTTACTTTAATTCATAGGCCAATAGGCCTTTCTGTTTCTGTCATAAATTTGATTTTAGTTATTTATTTCTCTTCAGACATTCACAAGCCTTTGAGTTTAGATGCCAATAAATTAAAGTGCATCATTATTACTTAGATGGATGACAACACTAAATTATCTTCCTTGTTTTCTCATATGGCATTTTAACCCAATCAAGGATCAAACCAAGGACAGTTCAAAAGGATTAAAACACAGCCTTCTTTGTTTGATGCACTGAAGTCAAACAATGATTTCTGCCTCAAGGGAAGTATGATTCATAACCATTAGCTAGCAATATGTTAAAAACACATACTATTAAAGTTTGCATCTTAAAGTTCTCAGAACCAGCAAAATTCCAGTCTACTAATTTATATGCACCCCCAACAGACTGGACTCTAAAGATGTAATTGCAGTTGCTGGAGATATTTCCATGGCAGCTCCACATGAGGTGCTGGGGCAACGGCAGGAGCCAAAGGTGCAGACTCAGCCCTGAGTTAGACTCCAGAATTAGAATTCTGCATCAACACTCTCCATACTTAAGGAGAGATTAATATTTAAATCATGGATTCTCACCCGTGGTTTTGATAGCATAATAATATCATAATATATCCTTTGATCCAGGCTAACACCTTCCTATTATGATTGCCACTGTACATCAGACAGATGTTTGCACTAAGCAGACCTAATACCTAAGTCTTAGGTTACTTTAGTTAATTTAAAACTCAATAATAACTATTTTTTTTTAAAAAGTCACTGTTTTCCAATAACAGCAATCTTATGCTTCTAACAGAAATTTCTCATAGTGTTGTTCAGTCACTAGTTTTATTAGAAATTTCTGAATAACCTGATAAATAATCTTCACTAAACAGTGATGAAATGTTTATTCCACAGATCAAATAGTTAAGTGCCCAAATAGCTTTTCATTTCATGGATTATTTCAATGTGCTATGTTGTCCTAACAATATTACAGTGCCTGCTATTTGGCTATAAATTCATTCAAGAGGAAAAGTCATGCTGGTCTTACCAAGGCTTATCTGTTTTCACTGTAGATTCAACTCTTATAATTTATAAATCTAAAAATGAAGAGCACCTAATAGAAAATTCATGAGGCTTGAGGGATTGTTTTACTTTACAGTTTCCAAAAGATTTGGAAATCTTTTGGCAGAATATCTTCCTAGTGTTTTGAAGAACCTATCTTCACAAGCAGATGTGAATGTCATTGCAAACAAAAGCTCAAAGGAGAGCTTTGCATTCTATTTGGTAGGGTTTTTTTGTCACCAGCTCCAGTCTGGCTTTTACTTTGTACAAATCATTGCATGGGTTCCTATTTAAGAAGGTTGAACATGACCACTGATGCAATTTTTCTGAAGTTCCGAGCCTGCTGACTACTTAGAACATTGCTTTAGCTTGACTCCTAACAAAACGAGCAAAAACCCCAGACTAACTTTGAACAATAGGTTTCTAAGAGCCCTCTCTCTAACAGATAAGATATATATAAGTGTAATCTACGTTAAGCTTAAGGCAGTGCTATGAAACAGAACAATTCTCACTCCCTTATGGCTTTAAAGAGCTGCTTTTATATTTTTCTCCTGTGCAGGTCAATCTGGCATGCACAGCATTAATTTTGAAGGAGGCTAACACTGCTAATGAAGGATTTTCCAAATAGCACAAAGGAAGCATTTAATTACATTTGGGCCTGTTGAGCCCAAAGCCTAGTAAAACAAGTCAAAAGTGAGCTGAGAATAATAAAACAGCATCTGTGTTTCGCTCTAATTCCCTGAGTGAGATGGGGAATTTGCATAACATTTTAATGTAGAGTAAAACTGCAACTCTTGAGGTTAAGTTCTTTCAGTAACGCACTAATGAGTTAAACACCTTACAGCTAACCCTACTAATGATCCTATGGAAAAATTTAAATAGGGATAGGATTAGACAGGAAATTCCCCCTTTTCATGGCGAATTAGAAAGATCTAAGAAGATCTGCAGTGCCTGCAGAGGCACTGAAATTACAGCCCAGATATAAGAAAAATCGAGTTCATTACACCACTGAGATGTCCACTGTGGTGCTTCATGCAGTGCCTGGGATATAAACGCCAATTTTAGACTCTTGTCTCCAGGGGCATTTCATATGCCACTTGGTTCATGCTTATGTGTCTTCTAAGGTTGTATTTCCCCATATGCTCCTTTCTCAGACTAATATATTAATACCTACAACTTGAAATGCTTTTATTCCTCTGTCTACTAAAACCAACAAATGTTCAATAAAGCTCCAACACGTCCCATACAGTCATGTGTTTCTGAGCCACCCGACAGAAGCTTGTAGTTATAGAAAAGGTATTTACATCATCCAGTTTTCGAATGGTAACTGGTGGGAAATAATTCACTTAGTTATTTGGGGGTCTGTTCACAAAATGATCCTATTTTTTGTTTGTTTACAGAGATCAATAGCATTTTGTAGAAATCAGTTCTAAAATTGACTAACATGTCATTTTTTTCTACTTGCTTTCAGATCAACAAGATAACATTACTTTTAACTTCTATCTTTAAAAATCTATCCCAGATCACAAACTGGGGCACAGTTGAATTATGTCACGTCCATTTGATTTAGGACTTCTTTGTTCAAAGGAGGATTCGAAGGTCATCTTCCCAAATCTGTCTTGGTGTACACCTATCCAAAGAATCTGAGGATTTGGTAGGTTTAAAACCTGTCATGGGTACTCTTCCCCTGAAAATGTGATTAAATAGGCAATGATGTCCAATCATACACTTAGAGTAATGACACGACGACCTACTTTATACCTTAACTGAGGAGTCTACATTTCCTGTACAGTCAGTGGAGAAAGAAGCCTGAATAGTTTTTGTATGTTTACAGGTCAACTGCTATTTCCCATTACTTCACAAACACTCCTCTTGAGAACAACTTTTTGCCTCATTGTGTTCCAGCTGACCACTGCTTTTTTTTTTTTCCAGTGTTAATGTCATTTATTTCATCCTGTCTTAAGCGACAGCATCCTCAACTTAAAATTAATATATCTGTGCAATGCTCTGTTCATATTCTCCTGTGGTGTGGCTCCCATGTGGAATTCCTCAGGGCTAACAGCTTAATTGTCAACCCTCTCCTCCAGGTTGCACATGCTCTACAAATTCTTGCAACATAGCATGACCCCTTGCTGCTCGCTCACCTTCTTCTCCAAATACCAAGCATCACCTTGCATAGGTTGTCAGAGCTGGCACGGTTCCACGGGCTGTTCTGCACCCTGTAACTGAGTTTTACACGCCTTTCTGAGGTATCGGTAGTTTTGTATCACTACTTTTCGATCATGGATTTTCTGTCAACTGCTGGCACATTTCTATTGCTTTCTCTAGCAATAGCAATTTTTAAAATTTGAGTGTTCATTGGCAACTTCAGGAAAGTTATGTTCCAGGACACAGTCTTGCCTTTTATCAGATGTTCAGTTAACCACTTGGGAGAGCCTTACTTTGTTTTGTGCTGTCATTACTCTTCAGAATGCTACGACAGCGTTTGGGTTAGCCTCCTTTGCCTAAAGTTAACTGAAAACTGCTCAGGTATTGCAGCAGAACTGCCTGTTGTTAGTGACCATTGCTTGAGACACAGACTGAAGCATTATGCGCTCTTCACATGCCAACTATATAACCAAAATTGCAAGAGTGGTAGGTGAGCTAACTATTCCATTCTTCCCAGAATATTATCTTTGTCCACTGCATTTTCACCACCATGTATTTGTTCAGCAATCATTCAAAGCTTTTGACAGAGGCCTCTCTCCACCACCTGTGCTCTATAGTCATTGCTGCTATTTAGTGTGGTTACTTGCACAACACAGCAGCTGCCTTCTGCTAGAGTCTCTCAATAGCTCTGCCCATCGAGTTCCTTTCATATAACCCCTTTCATCACCTCTGATGTTTGAAAAGAACCACTGTCACGTCCAGTCTTCAAATTAAACCTGACTAGCTACCTGCAGTGGTATAGAAAAAGGAATAAAAGATGGTAAAGACATTTCAGTAAAGCTGTTTCTGTAATATGTGTCCTGCCTCTACTGATCTCTTCAAGAAAACATCATTTCATACCATTAGATTTTCATGCACAGTGGAGAGAACCCCTGCAACACCCAATTGCAACAGTACAAAAGGAGCTTCTGAATGGCTTAAAAGCAGCAGCAAAATCTGACAGTTTCAAGGCTTTAGCTGCAATTCCTAAATATCTTATTTCTATACTCCTTAAAGTTAGTTTCAAGACTTGGGAAAGATTGTTCTAGGTTCTGTACAAAACACAAATACAGATACTCCTCCCATTGTAGATTGTTTTAAGAAAAAAAAAAAAAGGCAACCCCCCAAACCCCCACACCCTCACTGTAGGGTTACTTGGAAGAAGAGTTAATCAAGTTGTTCACATTATCAAGATCTCTCACACAGCTGCCCAGAACTGACTTTACTGGAAGGGAAGGGGTGAGAGAAAGACTTTGGTTCAGATGTAAACACTAGAAGAAGGGGTGTCTTCAAATCTGACATTTGAAGATGTTTCTGTTCACCAACCAACTCCCTCTACTGATTATTTCCAACGTGGTGTCACACAGCTGGGAGGGTACAATTTGCTGCCTGACTGCAGAGGAATGAACTCAACAAAAAACAAAGGACAAAACAACAAGCCCCTACCAGGGACTGACCTATCTATTCATATTTACCAATTGCAGCTACACCTACTTACTGTGCTACTCTGGCAAGTCCACAGAGGACCAGTACAGCAAACACTTTGCTATGCAAGTACAGATTTCATTTTAAAATTAGAATTTTTGACAGTGTTTTTTTTTCTGCCTGTAAAAAGAGTCGGGCAGTAGTGCAACACACTACCTCAGTCTGGAAGGAAACAGGAAAACTTCGAATTTCATTCAGTAGTGACCTGTAATTTATATAGTCTCCCTCTGGGCCAAATACTCTGACTAAGGACATTCAGAAAGACACAGGTTAATATTTTTTTTTTTTATTTTTTTTTAAAAAAAAAGGGAAGCTGAGGCTGTATCACAAACTGTACCTCACAAGCTATCAAACTTCAGACATCTATTTAAATTAATCACAATCCATCATATCATATATACATTAGAAAAGGTATTTCAGACTCTGTATCAGTCACCATAATTAATTTAAAGAATTAAGAATCATGACAGGCAATATAATTAAAAGAGGCAGGTTAAAAAAGAGTTGGAAGAGAAGGTTTATGCGTTCAAGTTTGGTGGGTTTTTGTATTTTATTTTTTTTAACAGTGTCATCTTCCAGTAACTTTCTTGTTTCATCCTATTCCATCTAAGCCTCAGAGGTTATAGACTTTGCTTCAAAGAATTTCTTGGCACTCTCATAGTCATAAAACAAATATTCTATAACTTCCAAGATCAAACACAGTTTGGCGGGATGCAAAAGAGCTACCTCTGCTCCAGTTTGGGCAGACGTGCTTGTAACGTATTGAATGTTTGCCTCTGCACCTGAGCAGCACATGATATATCATGAAATACGCAGGTCTTCATTACGCTTCCCTTTCAGAAAGATGGCTTGTCCTTCCCCACCACCAGAGCTAGTATCTGTCCGAATGTGCTTTTCCAAAATCAATCAAACACATCACAGGATCCCTAAGAACCTTTTGTACTGCTGAAGCTCCAAGATGTCTCCATTTTAATACTGTAAATATTGCTTTACAGACAAGTTCCACTCTCATGGGCAGAGACTGTCTGCTAAGGATCATGTTCCAAAATGCTGTCGGTTTTGAAGGAAGGACTTCTCATTTTGGAAGTATCTTGCAGATTTAAGAAAGAACAACATTTGCTGCTTTGTGGTATGGGGCGAGGGGACAGAAATTATACCGGCAGAAAGCCCGTACACTTTCAAGTACAAATGTTCCTTCTCCTTGTTTTCTCAGTAAAAACTGGACAGGAGTAAGTTTAAGGGTGAAAGGTAGTTAGAAGCCTTAATATTAAGCAAAAAGAAAAAATGAAGACTGAAGAAAAAACAAAGTACATAGGGTTTTCCAGCAATTGAAGCCATTCATGTCCCAAGAGTCCTTCTTACAGACAAGCTTCCATTTAAAAGATACACACACAAGCTTCAAGACGAAACAGCAAGATTAGCAGAAATATTCCTGAAGGACTGCTCCAAAGGCTGGAGAGGGAACAGAAGGAAACAGGATTTCTGAGCCATTCTGTACCACCCTGGAGAGCAAGCCTTATGAGGAGCAGCTGAGGGAACTGGGGGTGTTCAGCCTGAAGAAGAGGAGGCTGAGGGGAGACCTTATCACTGTCTACAACTGCCTGAAAGGAGGGAGTAGCGAGGCAGGTGTGTGCCTTTTCTCCCAGGTAACTAGTGACAGAACAAGACGAAATGGTCTCAAGTTGCGCCAAGGGAGGTTCAGATTGGGTGTCAGGAAAAATTTCTTCACTGAAAGGGTTCTCAGGCACTGGAACGGGCTGCCCAGGGAGGTGGTTGAGTCACCATCCCTGGAGGTATTTAAAAGACAGGTAGATGGGGTGCTCAGAGATCGGTTTTAGTAGTGGACAGGTACGGTTGGACTTGATGATCTCAAAGGTCTTTTCCAACCAAACCATTCTATGATTCTATGTTCATCTTTTTCCTACTGCCACCTAAGTCACTGGGCCAAGTAAAAGGCAAACACAGTCCTTGAACAACACACAGCCACAGAGCGCTCCTCCTGCTCCCACCCTCCTTCCTTCCAGTCATGCAAGGACAGCCATCCCAAGCTCCCTTCAAGCCAACATAAAATCTTCCCTTCTCTCATCAAGGCAGCTTCCCAGCTGCTTTCCACTACACAGAGCAAAGACGACCCACCTCGATGACTTCCACTGTGAATGCAATCCCTCATGTGTACGTTACTCAGTAACACAGGACAGGCGCGTGCCAAGAGTCACGCAACGTACTCCAGAGATGGCCTGTACAGAAGGTCACACACCAACCTGCAAATCTATCCCAAAACAGTTATCTTCAACATCTTCAGCTGGGCTGCCAACATGTTTGACTTCAGTAGAAGGAATCAGTGGTGGGGGAGGGCTGGACTACGCATATAATTAGTCAAGCTGGTCAAAAAGTTTCCATGAGAAAACTGTGCTTCAGTGGAATGCACACATACTGCAGGAGCACTAACTCCTCGGAGCCTTTCAACAGAAACCAGAGTTACCTCCCCTATTTGCTGCTAAATTCCTCAAGTCCTCTGGCTACATGCATCTTAGGTTCCCAAATTCACTTGGCAAGGAAGGGTCTTAATATTACAGTATAATATATGTAAATCTTTCTGCTCTTCTTTTCTTAAGAACCAAATAGACCCATGTTAATTCCCAAGTAAAATTCCCAATATTTAATGCAGTAAGTCTAAACATT
>NW_010332600.1:0-5932 GCF_000700745.2 Antrostomus carolinensis | reverse complement strand
TCCACTAGACGCAGGTCTCCAACTAGACTCTTGCCAATTAATTGGCAAGATGTTTACCTAGGTGAAATGGTGTCAGCAATTCAGTATGTAATACAAAGATCTGGCCCATAATCTCTGCTTACTTGTACAATCATATATCTATTACTTCATTCAGTAATTCATTTATTCATTAATTCATACATACTATATAATTGTTCAGTTGTAGGAACCTAGATTTTGCCTGATTAGGTACTCAAGAAGCAAGGGATATTGAGAAGATAAAATAGGAAAAAGGAAATAAAGGCAACATGTTTATATAAATGCAGGCAAATTTCTTATTAGAAAGATTAGCCAATTGGTTGAGAGGTGACAATTTCCAGCCAGGTTACTGGTTTGAAGAGCCTAGAGGATAATAAACAGTCAAATTTGATTCTCCAGGTAAGGGCAGGTTTCTTACCAGATGCTGCTCATAAAAGGTAGAGCTGGAAGTCTCTGGCAGACTAGGAGACCCCTGTTCTAGATAGGGCTGCCAGATCTCAGCAGTGCACTGGAGTTAAGGCTATCAGTGCTGCTGTTTGTGTCAGCATTACAGAAATCAAAGTCATTGCTATGATGTGGATTCTTCCCATTTTCTAGTATCTTCTGTCCTGACCTTGGACCCTGCTTACTTACTCTGGTTACTAATCCCTAAATCTGCTTCTGCATACCTCAGCTCAGAAACTACTATGCTGCTAGACTTTGTGAGCCAGATTAAAAAGCTTTCAACTGCTGCAACTTGGTCTTCCAGGTCAGTTTTATTTCTAAATTTTAATTAACTGCTGGTTACCAGTATGTTTGGATTGCCAATTCTGCTAAAGTTAAAAAATAATTCTCTCTAATAATTAAGATTTTCTTGTTATTTAGAAATGTGGTCCTTAAAAAAAAAAAACTAGTTATTTTTATTTTTAGGAAATCCTAGGAAAAGGACAACAGTCCTTAGCAGGTAACTGGTAGCTATGGCAACCAAACTATGGATTGCAGTGATATCTAATTGCTAGATTATAGGAATCAGTGATTTTTTTTGTTCAGAAATGAAAACTAGAATCTAAATGTTCCTTATACCTGGCAAAGGGAGTATAGAAAGCTACTAGCACAGCATGGCAGTACTTGATACCTGCTTCATACAGGTGTTAGGAGGCAACCTGCAATGCAGGGCAATGGGAGAATCAAACCCCAAACTGTGAAATTAATATTTTTCTTTCCTGTTCCTTACCTAAGAGAAAAATCTTTTCTTCAATATAATCAGTATAGTACTTAGTATTGAGAATGAAGTATTTTCTTACAGAGAATGTTGCCATGGGAGTTTGTCATATTTTTCAAAATGGTACATATTGTACCTAGATGGTACGTTTTTATGAGGCTGAAAGAAAATATAGAATTAATCTACTCATGTAGGATAGAAATCATAAAGTACCAACTGAGAGTGTATACAAGAATTCCTTTTCCAAATGTCCATAATTTCAACTATGTTAGCAAGCTTTGTGAATTTTCTGGAACAATGAAGATTCTTCCATTTTGTTCTGGAGGCAGATCTTTCTTTAGATTGGCTTGATGCCATAATACTACTGACAATTGTGTCTGCACTGTTTGAGGCACAAATTTTTTAAATGGTTTGAGATTTGGGGCTTTTTTGTTCATTTATTTGTTTGTTTGCTTATGTCTTGTATTTCTACATCTGCTGGTAATAATCTTCAGATTACAGTATGAAGTCATGTACTTTATAAGCAATGGTGTCAGAAGTAAGCAGAGTGATTATTTGCTGAAGTTGAGCCACAATATCTTTCAAACTGGTTTTAGTTTATTTTAAACAAAAAACAAAAACAAAACAAAACAAACCAAAACCCAACCCAAAACAGGAAGTCTGTACAGGAATAATAATAATAAAACAATCTGAAACTTACTGGTATATTTTCTGTAGATGTGCTTAACCCTGAAGTTGTTGGAAATGCAACAAATCTGAATTAGCTGTCTTTACCAAGAAATAGAGAGGCCCCTGCGAATTATTTATACTTTGGAGGCAACAGAGGCATCAGATTCTACATTAAAAAATTACCATTTTGAATATTAAAAACATATTTTAAAAGACCAAACATATCAAACAATTTAATAAAGAATTTTGAAAATATGGAATAAATTTTAATTTTATGACCAAGAGCCAGCACTGTGCCCTCATGGCCAGGAAGGCCAATGGCATCCTGGGGTGCATTAGAAGGGGTGTGGTTAGTAGGTCAAGAGAGGTTCTCCTCCCCCTCTACTCTGCCCTGGTGAGGCCGCATCTGGAATATTGTGTCCAGTTCTGGGCCCCACAGTTCAAGAAGGACAGGGAACAGCTTGAGAGAGTCCAGCACAGAGCCACCAAGATGATTAAGGGAGTGGAACATCTCCCTTATGAGGAAAGGCTGAGGGAGCTGGGTCTCTTTAGCTTGGAGAAGAGGAGACTGAGTGGTAACCTTATTAATGTTTATAAATATGTTAAAGGGCGAATGTCAGGGGGATGGAGCCAGGCTCTTCTCAGTGATGCCCAATGGCAGGACAAGGGGCAATGGTTGTAAGCTGGAACACAGGAGGTTCCACTTAAACTTCAGAAGAAACTTCTTTACAGTGAGGGTGACGGAGCACTGGAACAGGTTGCCCAGGGAGGTTGTGGCGTCTCCTTCTCTGGAGACATTCAAAACCCGCCTGGATGCCTTCCTGTGTAATCTGATTTAGGTGTTCCTGTTCCGGCAGGGGGATTGGTCTAGATGATCTTTCAAGGTCCCTTCCAATCCCTGACATTCTGTGATTCTGTGATTCTGTGATTTTTATTCCATTACATGTAAATTGCAAAATTAACAAAGGAGCTTGACAGAGAGAGTATTCAGGTGGCTTTTGCTTTTCTTCCTTTTAAATATGACATCTAGGACACAAGAAACCACTTAATTGACTTAGTTTGCTTTTAGCTTCATTTACTTCTTTCTTAGTATATTGGCTGTACATGGCAAGGTTTGGTAGCATGGTGACTGCAGTGGTGGCCTCTCTGAGAGGAGAATAGGGGCTGCCCTGTGCTGCATGCGGTTGGTTCTAGCTGTCTTCACCAGAGACCCAATGCAGAGTCAAGTGTGTGGCACACCTGTGAAAACATATTTAAGAAAGTGCAAAAAGTGCTGGATGGAGAGAACAAAAAGAGTGAGAAGGAACAAAGGGGACACTAAGGTCAGAGCAGGAAGTGATCCACAATACTGGAGCAGTTATACCCTGCAGCTCATGGAAAAGACTACACTGAAGCAGATGGATATTCCCAAAGGAACTGTCACCTGAAGGGAGCCCATTCTGGAGCACAGGAAAAGTGAGAGAGTAAAGTAGCAGAAGAGAGAAACTACTACACAGCAATCTTAACAGTCCCCACCCCACTGCACTGGTTGGAGGACAGAGGGGTTTGGAATAAAGGACTGAATTTGAACCTGGGAAGGGTGAAGGAAAGATGTTGGTTTAATGTCTGTCTTTTTGTTTCCCACTACCTGAACTGCTAACTACTTTTTTATTTTAATTGGCAATAAATGAACCTAGTTTTCCTCAGGTTGAGTCTGATTTTGCCAACAATACTAGTTGATAAGCTATCTCTCTGTCTTTATATCAACCTTCAAACTTTCTTATTCTTTGTCTTCCTGTTTTCTTCTCCTGTCCCATTGAGGGAGGAAGTGAGTGAGTGGCTGGGTGGGAGTTTGGCTGTTAGCCAAAGCCAACTCACCATTATTAGTTGCAAAATAAATATCTACACACAATAGCCCTCACTTTCTAGTTCTGTATATCTTTGGACACAATACGTAGTAAATAAAGTACAAAAAAGACAAACGTGTTTTTCCAAGAACCTTGTTCAGTAGGCTCTTTGTGTTTTAATAAAGAAAATTAAACTCATTAATACAGATTAATGTATTACTGATTTATGCATATGACTATTCTGTATGTTAGCTCTACTCAATCACTGTTAGCAGTAAAACAAATTAGTATTAGAAATTGTAGTAGTTCCCTCTGGAAAACTAAAAGCTTTTTGATCATCTCTATATCTTAATCTAGAAAAGAACCTAAATGCATGGACAATCTTTTGTATTTTACATATGCTTTTTGAACATTCCCCGAAAGTTTTGGGATCCTGAGTTCTGTAATAGACCGAACTCAGCAAAAACCTGGGTGCCTCTGATTTTTTTTTTGCCCAAAATATGGAGATAAATGCTGCTGAAATTAACGTAGCTTCAATTCTCCCTTAGTTGTGTTGTGGAAGTCTTCCAGGGTTCTGTGGGAAGAGAGGATCTGGAAATATGACCCCCTAACATCTGAATCTTCCACAATCAGCAAGACCTAACAAATTGAACAGCAGAACATTGGAAAGAAATTATAGTTTCCTAATAGAAAAATTTTGGGAGCTATTCATAATATCTAACATTAGGGACAGAAGTTAGCTGGCCAGACTCTCTACATCCCTTTTACATGTACAATTGGTACCTTCTCTACAGAATGTTTCAGATCAGGAACCTAGCATATGTGCACTGAATTATTTTCTGAAGGAGTTGGTCTTTCTCCACAAACTGAAGAAGAAGCCTATGGAATCTATTTCATAAGATAGGTAATTAAAATTTAGTTTGTCAGTATGAATACCTTTCACTTTTCCTTCAGTGTTAATCATATTAAAGACAGAATACCAAGCAGGATCACAGCCCTGGACTTCAGCAGGTCCAACGTTGGCCTTTTCAAGCAATTGCTAGGGGAAATCCTATGGGACAGAGTGCTAGATGGTTAAGGGGCCCAAGATAGTTGGTAAACATGCAAGGACCACTTCTTCCAAGCTCAAGATCAGAGCATCCCAATGGGTAGGAAATCAAGAAAGGGAGCCAGGAGCCTTGCATTGTTAAACAGGGAACTGCTGGGCAAACTCAAGTGGAAGAAGAGAGTCTACAGATCAAGGAAGGAGAGGCTGGTCACTTGAGAGGAATATAAGACTGTTGTCAGAGGATGTAGGAAGGCAATTAGGAAACCTAAGGCCTCCTTGGAATTAAGCCTTGCAAGAGAGGTCAAGGATGACAGAAAAGGCTTCTTCAAACACATGGCAGACAAAGCTAACACTAGAGGCAATGTAGGCCCACTGCGGAAGGAGGTGGGTGCCTTGGTGACAGAGTATACAAAGAAGGCAGAATTACTGAATGCCCTCTTTGTCTCTACACTGCTGGAAACTGTCCTCAGGAGCCCTGGACCCCTGAGGCCCCAGAAGAAGTCAGGATAAAGGAGGAGGAGTTTGTCTTGGTTGACGAGTACTGGGTTAAGCATCAATTAAGCAATCTGGACATCTATAAATCCATGGGTCCTGATGGAGTGCACACGCAGGTGCTGAGGTAGCTGGCTGAAGTCATTACTAGGCCACTGTCTGTCATTTTTGGCAAGTCGTGGGAAACAGGAGAGGTGCCTGAGGAATGGAGGAAAGCAAATGTCACTCCATTCTTCAAAAAGGCCAAGAAGGAGGACTATAGACTGATCAGACTCACCTCCATCCCTGGAAAGGTGATGGAACAACTTATCCTCAGTGCTATCTCTAGTCATATCAAAGATAAGAGGGTCATTAGGAGCAGTCAAAATGATTTTATCAAGAGAGTCATGTTTAACCAATCTGATAGCATTTTATGAGGACATAACCAGGTGGATAGATGATGGTAGAGCAGTGGATGTGGTTTACCTTGATTTCAGCAAAGCATTAGACACCGTCGCCCACAGCATTCTCACAGCTAAACTGGGCAAGTGTGGTCTGGATGACCGGGTAGTGAGGTGTATTGTAAACTAGTTGAAAGGAAGAAGTCACGAGAGTTGTGGTCAATGGGACAGAGTCTAGTTGGAGGCCTGTGTCTAGTGGAGTCCATTAGGGGTCAGTACTAGGACCAGTACTATTCAA
>NW_010332599.1:0-15654 GCF_000700745.2 Antrostomus carolinensis | reverse complement strand
CTTTTGGTGCGGGAAATGTCAGGATGCCCGGAGAAAAGCGGGCCCCACCGCTGCCCGCGCCATTGCGCATCCCGCTTGCCAGGCCGGCCCGGAGCTGGCTGCCCCGTGGGAGCCGAAATGGCCGTGACAGCATAGGCGGTGTGTCTGAAGCGCCTCGTGGTTCTTCGGCTCTTCTGGGTGAATTAAATGGCAAAACGCGTTTTCGTTCTCTTGTTTTGGTTCATAATAGGTTGAGCCTTCTGATACTATAGAAAATGTAAAAGCCAAGATCCAGGATAAGGAAGGTAAGCTCACAATGCACTTAATACTCGCTTCTCTGTTGGACTGATGTATGTCTTCTGCAGATGTGATTGTCTGCAGCAACCTGTTTTATTATAGAACATGATAGCTCACATTGCTCATTTAATCTTGATTTATGTCACCGTTAGGCATTCCTCCTGATCAGCAGCGACTGATTTTTGCTGGTAAGCAGCTAGAAGATGGACGCACACTGTCTGACTACAATATTCAAAAAGTGAGTACGAAGGGCTGAACAGAGCGTTGTAGTAACCTCGAGCTGGCACTGCAGGAGCAGACTGACCTTTGCTCTTGGGCCTAAGAAATGCTTCAAACTAATTCAGTTGGTTTATGGGTGGGTAGCACTTCTGACTGGGGAAGTAGTGATGCTAGGACTAGAACTGACAGTTGCTGCAGCCCAGTCTTATAGTTTCAGGTCAGAAGAAAACAGTTCTACCAGCTTCCACTTCTAGTGCTTCCCTTTTGTCTGCCCTGGCAAGCTGTGGTGAGCTACTTCAGGGGGCTAATGTGAAAAATGCTGCTCACTTCTGCCAGATTAACCTGATGGTGAGGCCAGGCAGGCAGCAGTACTAGCACCAGAAAGATAAAATTATTATTTTCAGCAACAAATAGCTGTCACCAACAACACAAAACTCTTCTGCACTTCCAGGTAGAATTGAAGAACGTAGTCACAACAGACTTTCTAATAATTGAATCTTTTTGGCCTACAGTTTTCTGGAGCCTGTTCATTTGCAGACTTAATAGCAAAAAAATCGTTTTAGAGCTTTCCTTCCTTATTGGCTGTAGCTTGAAATCTGGTACTTCAGTACTTTCTGTAGATCAAAGGAGAAAAGCCTGTTTAAATGCTGCTCTTGTTTTGAGAAAGCATTTTGAAGCTTTATCTTGTGTTTTAAAAATAGGAATCAACTCTTCACCTTGTGCTGAGACTTCGTGGTGGTGCCAAGAAAAGAAAGAAGAAGTCTTACACTACTCCCAAGAAGAACAAGCATAAGAGAAAGAAGGTTAAGCTTGCAGTGCTCAAGTACTACAAGGTATGTGGAACTAACTCTAGGAGAAATCTGATGAAAACTTAGGACATGAAGCCTCTAGCATGTAGCCTGGCACATTTAAAGTCCTTCTATTTGTAAATATCCCACCTGTTAAACAGATGAAACTCTTGTAATTGGGCACTTGCAACTTTGCTTCAAGAAGTTTGATGTAGTAACTATCACAAAAACTACTTTGCCAAAGAAAAATACTCAAAATTATTATTGCTGTAAAAGGTTGTGACTATGTATGAGATGTTGCCTCTTTGCCCTTCCCAGGTGGACGAGAATGGCAAGATCAGTCGGCTGCGCCGGGAGTGCCCCTCTGAGGAGTGTGGAGCAGGAGTCTTCATGGCTAGTCACTTTGACAGACACTATTGTGGCAAGTGCTGTCTGACATACTGCTTCAATAAACCAGAAGACAAATAAATGTACCAGACAATAAAAATCTGAAGTTCTGTACTGTTTACAGATTTATTTTTGCTTCCTATGGCACTGTATTTCCTCTCTGCTGATAAACAAGAAAAATCTGTGAAACTTTGGATGTTCACTGCCAACTGGGATGAAATACTTTGACTCTAGAACTGAAGCAGCAACTTCTTTAAGAGTGGTTTTGGTTAGTTGTCTCCTTCAAAGAACATAATGGGTAGGAATGGCAGAAAAAAAAGCCAACCAAACAAAACAACACTCTAGCTAACCTTAGAAGTGAGAGGAGGAGACAGTGCAGTAGTTCTACTCCAGAAAAAAAGATCAAAGGTTCGAAGTCATGTCTACAAGTGGATCAGTGCCAGAGAAAAGGGTAGTAGAGTCCTGCTAGCAAAATGCAGACAACATCCTGAAAAACTGTATAGCAGCACTGAGGGGGGAAAGGAAGATGGCTCGGCTATTTTGGAACCAATAGACAGGCATTAGAAATATTTATACCATGATGGTTTTTACACACTTGAAGTGCTTGCAATTAATTGTAGGTGATCCCGTGTTCCAGTGAGGTAAGCTGGTTGCTTGACAAGATTTAAAAGCAGAACATTGTTATAGAAAGAGATAAACAAAGAAGCACATGTGCATCTCTGAAAGTTCATTTAATGTTGAGTTCAAGGTGAGCCAGGAATAATACATGTCCTTTAGTGTTAATGTATTCAAATATATCTTAAAATCCTGGATCCCATGAAGTTGTCTGTTGAACTTCTTTTTCTTCATAACAGATAATTTCATCTCCAATATTGAATTCTATATCCTTGTCCAAACTTAATCCACAATCCATACCCATTTTTATTACCTGGACATCATCTTTATGATGCTTCAGTGATGATAAAGATCCTACAAAGAGAAAGTGTGTCAAAGAAAGAGAGCCCACTACCATCAGGGCCTTGAAGTGTTCTGATTTGCTCTTGTTACATAATTAATATTTCACCTTGTAGCTACAAAATGAAAGCAAGAAAACATAGGGGTAGTGAGCACTCATAGCTAACTGAAGTCAACAGACATCAGTCCTTTTCAGCAGGTAAACCCTGTCATGCTACTGCTTTCCTACCAGAGTGGGTGGTTATAGAAAAAGGTCTGGGTAACACTACAGTGACACTCTGCAGCTTTTCTCCATCCTCTGTAGCACATGGGACTTCCCTAGGATCAGACATGTACATTTTGCACTAACTTCACAGGAACTAGCAGTGTCTAACACACATTTTGTGGCAATTACACTTACCTTTCCAAATAACGTCTCTGTTATGGATTAACTTAAATTTCATTTTTTTGTCTAGGAGCCCCTTCTGTACTCTGCATCCAGCTACTGGAACTTTGTTTTTTCCTACTGTTACAGAGAAAGTGTTGAGAACAGAAGCTTCCCCTAAAAGAAAAAAGTAAAGCTTATGAAGAGAAAAGCAGTGACAGATGAATATCAAATATTTGACACAACAGGAACACTTAACTGGAGAATAAACTTCAGGCAACAATGCAAACAAAAAATTTAACAGTCATTGAGAACTCACCTACTGTATTCTCCACCACAGATGGGGGTAGCCTGCTATTTAGCTCTTCTTTCAAGTCTTCAATAAGTTTGTAGATGACATTATGAAGCTTAATTTTTATTCCCTTTTTAGCAGCCAGCCGTTTAATGCTTTCATTGGCTTTCACACTGAATCCAAATACAACACCTGGTAAGTAACAACAGTTACAAGAGATCAGTCTTTAAGCAGTAAGCGAAAGCATCTGCTGTGTCTGTTCTGTAATGCTGAACTCGCACAGGGCAGAATTAGCAGTCAGCAATACAAGAAATAACATTCTACTCCTGCTTCACATTTAAGGAGGGACCACGTACTTCCACTATTGCACATCAACTGCTACTAACCTTGAGCGAAAACACATGGCTCAAAAAACCCCTTGTAGAAAGGTCCCTGATGACAGAACCGGAGGCATCCAAGCAGAAACTGATGCTTACACACAGCTCATGTACAGGACGGAAAAACAATTTGATTGTCCAAATTAAGCTGGAAGTGAACTCTAAATCATTCTCATTCACCTGTGGACTATGACAGGTCCAACGACCCCACACCTACAGCACGTAAGAATCACAGAATGTCAGGGATGGGAAGGGACCTCGAAAGATCATCCAGTCCAATCCCCCTGCCAGAGCAGGAACCTAAATGAGATCACACAGGAAGGCATCCAGGCGGGTCTTGAATGTCTCCAGAGAAGGAGACTCCACAACCTCCCTGGGCAGCCTGTCCCAGTGCTCTGACACCCTCACTGTAAAGAAGTTTCTTCTCAAGTTTAAGCAGAACCTCCTGTGTTCCAGCTCACACCCATTGCTCCTTGTCCTACCATTGGACATCACTGAGAAGAGCCTGGCTCCATCCTCCTGACATTCGCCCTTAACATATTTATAAACATTAATTAGGTCTCCCCTCAGTCTCCTCCAAGCTAAAGAGACCCAGCTCCCTCAGCCTTTCCTCATAAGGGAGATGCTCCACTCCCTTAATCATCTTGGTGGCCCTGTGCTGGACTCTCTCAAGCAGTTCCCTGTCCTTCTTGAACTGTGGGGCCCAGAACTGGACACAATATTCCAGATGTGGCCTCACCAGGGCAGAGTAGGGGAGAGGAGAACCTCTCTTGACTTAATAACCATACCACAGGGTATGAACAGGAACAACTACTGACAAAGTCTTTGCAATGACCTCCATGAGCTAAAGGTAATTCTCTTCTACACTACTTCTGGCTTTGCCCTGTTTGAGCATCATAAAGCAACCTGAATGAGGGAAGAATCAAGAGTTTTAACAATTCAGCTACTGTCAACAGCTTGTCAGACTCCTTCCATTTTCATGAGACCTCCTGCCTGCACTACTGCTTGATCTTAAAGGAAACATTTTTAAGATACACATAAGCTTACCTTAGTGCTGCTAATTATTATTGGGAAAACAAAACCAGAAAGAGACCTACCCATTTCAATACAGAGTTTGTACCAGCTGTAAAGTGATTTTTAAACATACACTCACCATTAAATGCTTCAGCAAGACTTATATCAGTTTCACTGATATCTCCCATTCCAAAATGAATGATATCCAATTTACATTCATCCTCAGCATCGTAGCTGTCCAGAATGTTCAGAATAGCTTCAACAGATCCATCCACATCACCTGCGTGTGTAAATGGTAGTACTGCTCACTTGGTATACATCGAAGAAACACTGAAGTACAACTAAGGGAATGACAACTCCAGACTATGCAATATAAAGTCTTTTGACATCTTTTCAGTAGTATGTTAAAACCCATCTAACAAGCCTATTAATTCCAAAAATGAACTGAATAATTAGAATAGGACAAGAGGTAATTGCTTGTATATAACTAAATGTGAGGTCAAAATAAGTTCCTCTTGTCCTCCATTGTGCTGATGCAGTGTTGCTGCTTATATATATATAAAAATACAAGCTCTATATTTAAAATTTACATACATAGAGGCACTTGTGTGGGTTTTACTCAGGAATTAATGGGTAAAGGGGTTGGGCTCAAATTTTCCTGTTGCTTTGGCCCTGCCAGAGGTGCATCCTTCTGACCACTGGATGTTTTCCAACACCCCTCCCCTTACTGAGGGAGGTTCAATAATCTGTTCAGTTTTAAATTGATCAAACTTCCAGTAACATACATTTTGTTAGTAGTTTAGAGCTATGCTTCAGACTGAGCATTTGAGAAGCACAAAAACAATGGCACCGCAAACAGAACAGGACAGCACCTTTAACAATTACTGACAGCACGTTTTTGTCCATCTCTGTTCTCTCTTTAGGCTTTGAAAACATTAGATGCTTATTAGCCTTGTACAGCTCTGCCTTCCTCTGTCTCCAGGTCAGATGGGCTAGCTTCTGTTGCTTCTTCTCATATTCCATCCTGTGTTCCTTTTGCTTTGCTTCAATAACTTCCACATCCTTTTTCATCCTCTCCTGTTGTTCAACATAGGTTCTCCAAGCCACAACTTCATGCGCTCTTTGCTGGGCAGGAAGAGACAGAAACATTACCTTTCAGAGCACTGCCTCGGAAAAGTCCACATTAATGCACATTAATGCAGTTTCATCATTTTGCATCTTCTCCACAGGCTCACTCGTTGCCTTTTACATTTAACAATAGATTTTGCTGCAAGGATGGCAGAGAATGAGCACAACAGCTTCCTCCTGGGGATACAACAACATGACTCAAGGCCTGTTTTTACAGTATCTCTGTATTGCACAAGAGAATAAATAATTGTTGATTCTTTCATGTGGTATTTGTCCAGCTCTCAGAACACCTATTTCAAGCTATATTTGATGCATATTCTTTTCTCAGAAACTAGTTCTCTCATTCTAAAATTAAAACACTGATACCATTAAGTACTCGACTGTTCTCCAGGTAAGGTGATAGTGTGATCACATAAAAGAGAAAAGTCTTCTGCGCCTTTAGAAAAGGGACATCTTAGAACATATCCCAGATTACCCCAGCAGAAGCCATTCAGGACTGCAGTCATTGCAAACAAACCATGGAGGACAGCAAGATGATGATAAGAAAAAGCATGAACTGAAGGTGACTCATCTTTTATTCCCACAGCAGCCTGCTTTCTTCATGTAATGGTAACGCAGGTTAATCTGGATGCACGGACATGAGGAGAGGACAGTCTGGCAGGGAAAAGTGGGGGCAGCCAAAAAGAAAGAGGCAAGAGGCAAATCCTCATTTCGCTCACAGAACACCTAGCTCAGGTCTCTTTAATACCCATGCTCAGCCTTCATCTTTCATCAGATTATCTGGGTAACTTAGAATGAAAGCTCTCGCTTATTTTTACGTCAGCTCCTTCCCATCCACCTTACTGCAGTGCAAATTCTCCATTAAACAGTTCTTTCCATACCTCAGATTCTACTTCGAGGATTTCATCTCCTGCCGAAGGGACTTCCTTCCAGCCCATGATTTCCACTGGGATGCCTGGAGAGGCTGCATCTACAGCTTTGCCATTCTCATCAAACATGAAACGCACCTTTGCCCAGGTCTTCCCTGCAACCAGAATGCAGCCTTTTCTCAGAGTTCCTCTTTGGATGATGGCTGTGGTAAGTGGACTAGTGAGGAGCAGAGGAAAAAAAAATAGACAACATTAAAGTGACTCTTCTCCCCGTTTTCACGGTTAGTGTAGGCAAGCAAATACAAAACAGAATGTACTTGTGATCAAATCACAGGCAGAATATTCCTGTGATATATTTTATTACAGCACTAATAAAATTTTGAAGTTACTTGCAAAAAGCCCAAAACCTGTACAGTACTCTTTTCATTTCTGCAGATCAGTACAAAACTTGGCATTTGTGAAATCAGCAACAGGCTGATTTTACACATTAAGTGACCCCCACACACCAGAAAAACCTCCCAAATGCCAGCAACTTTCTAGAATCAGTTCATTTTTTAGGAGTAAAATGTCATGTTACACACAAGTTTCCAAAAATTGTATATGTATTATATTATGACTATTAACTCCATAATTCCTACTTTTAAATGACATTTTAAAAAATACATCTATTTCCTTTGCTTACAGGATTTTATTCCAGTGATATGATGAATTTTGCCATATCACTTTAAAACCTCTTTCTCTGGCTCTCATGCTGTAGAATAACATTTCAATGCTTTAGTTACAAACACTGCAAATAAATCGTTACAGTTTCATCTAACAACAATAACAACAAAAAGTTCAATGTGAAACATAAATATTGAGGTACCAACCACCTGAACAGCAGCTCTGCATTGTTACAAACTGCTTCATTAAAGCTGTAAAGGCAGCAGATTACTTACCCTTTCCCCTTGTCTTTGCGAGACTCAATTACGGTCCCCTCTACCAGACCTGTGGCATCTGCCTTCAATTCTAACATCTCTGCTAAAGCAACAGTTGCTTCTGCTAAAACCATCAGGTTTTCACCCTGTATAAAGCCATACACAAAAAAAATCATATAGAGTAAAGGAAGTGCCCAATTAAAGTAAGATCAGAAGTTGAAATCTTAGTGCCAAATTCCCCCATTTAATTCAGAACTCCTAACAATGCAATACAGTCCAACAGCACAGAACCCTTTGCCTTCAAGGCAAGATGGCACTAAAGTAATAAACACTACAATTGCTACACAGTTGGTTCAGAATGCACGAAGCATTAGGAAGGACAGTTTCCTTGCTTCCCTGTTCATAGCATCTGGATTAAGGATGCAGAAAAAGGCCTTCTGCTACAAGTATATTATGAATGCACATTAAAAAACAGAACACCTCAACAGCCAAATTGAAACCTGATGAAATCTACCACCCAGTCAAAACCCTGGGACAAAGAGACAAAACTGTTGGTCTATTTTTTTTTTTCTGTTCTAATTACATTTTGGTTTTGAGAACAGATACAAGCAGCTAGCTGTCAGTGAGCAGATCCAGATCTACAGGAATTAGAGCAACAACATGTACTATAGAGGTGAATCACAGAATGGTTGAGGTTGGAAGGGACCTCTGAAGGTCATCTAGTGCAACCACCCTGCTCAAGCAGGAACTCCTAGAGCACGTGGACCAGGATTTTGTCCAGATGGTTTTTTAATATTACCAGGGTGGGAGACTCCACAACACCTCTGGGCAGCCTGTTCCAGTGCTCTGGCACCCTCACAGTAAAGAAGTTCTTCCATATGTGCAGGTGAAACTTTCTATGCTGCAGTTTATGCCCGTTGCCTCTCGTCCTATTGTTGAGTGCCAACGAGAAGAGTTTGGCCCCATCCTCTAGACACTCTCTCTTTAGATATTTATAAACATTAATCAGATCCCCTCTGAGTCATCTCTTCTCCAGGCTGAACAGGCCCGGCTCCCTCAGCCTTTTCTCATATGAAAGATGTTCCCATCCTTTAATCATCTCCATCACCCCTTGCTGGACACGGTCCAGGAGTTCCAGGTCCTTCCTGTACTGGGGAGCCCAGAACTGGACGCAACACTCCAGGTGGGGCCTCACCAGGGCTGAGGGGGAGAATCCCCTCTCTCCACCTGCTGGCAACACTCTTCCTAACACAACCCAGGATACCGTTGGCCTTCCTGCCCACAAGAGCATGGAGAAGCCATCTTTAGGTATGCCTATTTTAAAGTATAAGGGCATGACTTCAAAAAGTCTTGAACTTGTCTGAGATTTTAGAAAATTACCTGGGATGCATTTAAAATTATAGCAATAAGCTTAAGATACTGCTGCATCAGTTTGGGCAAAGCTTTTTGGCCACCACAAGACTAAAATTCAGATTTTAGTTCAGTTTTTAGCTATCATTTGTTTGCAAGGGTAAAGTGGTAAATCTTGCAAGACCACTACAAATCTATGTTCCTGTGATTAGGCATGTGTTATAAAAATATTTATTTATCCTTGTTTGAATTTTTCTCTTCATAAATAGCATTATCACCAACCATGATTTTGCACTGATTTAATACAATGAGCAAATATAAAAGAAAAGGCAATTAGAATGAACCTGAAAAGTATCCACTAAATTTCCAAAAGAAAAATGAGCTATTATTGCTCACTGAAGGTCTGAGCCTTAAAATACGGCAGGATTATGTTTTTAATAATTCTGGTGAGAGCCAGCAGCACCTAGCTCATAGTAAGCTCTCAAATACCAGGAAGATAAGCACTTACTTTCCAGCTGCCAAAGAAAAAAATATACCTGTATGCACATATTAGACACCCACGAACACCATCATTTTTTCCACCAAAACTTAAGGTAATACCTTGAGCGCAGAAATATTTACAGCTTGAACATCACCTCCAAACTCTTCACAGACCACATCGTGAGCCAGCAATTCCATCTTCACTCTTTCAGGATCAGCTTCAGGTTTGTCACATTTATTGATGGCAAGGATAAGAGGAACTAAAAACAGAGAGCAACCAAACTCATTAGCAACCTAACCAAAACTTGCTGCTACTACCACAACTGCAATAAAAGGTTAAAGGTGGTTATGACCACTTAGAACAAATCATCTCATTTGGTGCCTATTCCCTCAGCAACCTTAGGCGGCCATTGAAATCTGAGCTACCATGAGTAAAGCTGGAGGACTTATCCTTGTAAGCAGATATCCTTGTGTATCCTTGTAAAATACGCCCAACAATAAGCACCCCACACACACTCTATGTGTGCTTTTCTCAAAAACCCGCAAGTCCTGTAAAAATATTAATATTTTAACATCTTTACATATTACTGCAACATTCAGTGTATTTTCAACACTTTCCCAGGGGAGGAGATGGGACTATGACAGTTAGAACTTCCCAAGTTCTGCGGTTTCTAATTCAAGTAGTTTCTTTTGAGAGCTGAATAAATGTTTGCAGAGCGCTCATCATTTGAACTGCACAGTAACACACAACTTGTATATTAACTCCATGTACAGGGATTGCCTCTCACTTCAGAATGTACTACTAACAAGTTAAACACTGTACCTCCTGCATTTTTAGCATGTTGAATGGATTCTATAGTTTGTTGCATCACTCCATCTTCTGCTGCTACAACCAGTATGACAATGTCAGTAACATGGGTACCTCTTGCTCGCATGGCCGAAAAAGCTGCATGTCCAGGGGTATCAAGAAAAGTTATCTTTTCCCCAGAAGGCAAGTGCACTGTGAACAAATGTATATGGTACATTTTAAAATCAGCATTTCATATAGCTTTATATGACCTATTGTAAATCAAGCATCAGTCCTTGGAGAACTTTTAAATAATAATGACATATTTTAGGCAGACAGGTATCTGTTGGCATGGAGCTCCAAAGTGCTTTTAACTTCTCAGGCAAGAAAAAGCGTCCTGGGATTTTTCATAATCCAAAACAGTCTAAATAGAGTTTCAGCTGTGCAGACAATCCCCTTCAAAGTTCCATACACATAGTTATGACAGTTATCACAAGTTATGATATCCTTTTTCAGTGCTTACATATTTACAACTGTTTACATTGTAACATTTTCCCCAGTGAACTGGCTGCAAGTCATCCCATTATGTAAGACAGAGAGCCAAGTGTTTGATACACAAGCACGTACACTTGAATCATACCAAGAAAAGCCCCAATGTGCTGTGTAATGCCTCCTGCTTCCATTGACACCACTTGAGTTTTTCGCAGACTGTCAAGTAAGGTTGTTTTCCCATGATCAACATGGCCCAAGATAGTAACAACGGGGGGCCGTGGGGTTAGCACTGCTGGGTCTGCAGGAGGCCTGCAATTAAAACAAAAATGTGTTTTGTAAATACCAAAAAATTTCACTGAGCGACACGCACGCCCAGGATGACTAACAAACAGCCAGTTACCAGAACTCAGTGATGAAGAGGTGAGGCTGGCTTCTCCCCTCTGTGATCACATATCCTAGCCACACCACAGTTAGCCCTGTTAGTACTCAGCCTTACTGCTGCATCAATTAATACAGCAATTCAGTATGTCAAGAATTGGCTTTTCTTCAGAAAATGGCATAGAAAAAGCTCACTCAAGATCTTAGTATCGGTTTTATGACCAAAGAAATCAAAATAGTAAACTTTACCTTTTAGATATTATCAGATAGTGACTGTACCAGGTATTATCAATATACCATCAGGACAAAGAAAATATAGTATATGAAAAACACCAAAACACCTGCAGGAACAAAAAGAATAGAAAGAGCCAAAAAGAACAGCTCATGGCTTACCTTTTCACAGCATCTGTGTTTTCTCTTTCTTTTTCTTCTTTCAGTTTTGCTGATTTATACTTCATTCCCGATTTTTTAACAATTAGCTTGATATAGTCTTCATTTAAGATGGAATCCGGTTCTAGTGAATCAAGGTCAATGTCTGTGTATAGTAGCGCTTCATAAATATGATCTGCAGATAAAGGCATTTAACAGTTACACCCACAAAAACATGTGGGACAAAAAAACCTCCACTTCATACGGTTTAAGATTTTTCATTAGTAGTTTAGATCGTGCTAGTAAGTTCCATGTGCGAAGCATTTTTCCTTTAGTTAGATATATCTCAAAGTTCCTGCTACACTACATACTTGCAGAAAATAATCCGATTCAGAAAGGTTTACTGAAAACGACTGCCTCATTAGATGCTACAATTTTATTTATCACTCAGATTTTCATAGCCTACTTTCCCATTAACCCCTAAGAGCAAAACAATTGAAGCTCACTGTCCTGGTTTTCAGCTGGGACAGAGCTGGGTTTCTTTTTAGTAGCTAGAACAGTGCTGTGTTTTGCTTTCAGCCTGGGATTTGTTGTGAGAGACACTGAGAACATCCCAGTGTTTGCATTTTTGTCGCTGGAAGTGAGGACTTTGTGTTCTGTCAGTGTACAAGTGCAAGACCTAAGAGGGTGAGGAATATTTAAATTAATAAGTTAAACTGGCATTTAGATATGCCAATGGGATATTTCATATCGTATCATCTCATGCCCAGTATATTAGTGAGGGTCTCTTCCTCTCTTGCTCCCTCTGGCTTTCGCTCGGGCTCTCGCTCTCCCGGGATTGCGGTTTCGGTTCGGGATTGTCGCTCCTCCGGGATCGTTATCTGGGAACGGGCCGGGCTCATTTGGTGGGTGGTGAGCAGCTGCACTGGGTATCACTCATTTGCATATTTTGTTACTGTTATAATTATCACTACCTTTTTAATATTAGTATTATTTTAAGTTTTCTTTTATTTCCATTATTAAACTGTTCTTATTTCAACCTACAATCCTCCTTACCCTTCCCCCCCAGTCCCCTCCCCTATCCCCTAGGGGTGGGGGAGAAGTGGGCAAACGGCTGTGTTGGCTGCTGTCCAAGGGCTAGCCCAGTGAAACTATCACACTCATCAAAACCAAATAGCTAAGAACTCATTCCAGGAGGAAGGAGATTCAGTGAATCTGTTCATACACCACTTTCTTTGGTAGTAGAAAGGCAGAACATACTGCAGTAGACAAAAATGATTACACATTGACTTAAGTCAACCATTACAAATCTCCCTCAGAAATATACATGACGGACTTTTCTGCTTCTCTCCTCATTGCTGAGAGGGAAGTTTGCCAGAAAAGATACCCAAATGGATTAAAAGAGATTGGGGATTGGTATTGTACAGGTATGGAATTATTTCAAATGTCAATAGTCAAAACATGATAATAACCCCCCTAAAATATCACTGGAAACTGGTCAGTCTGAGTCACTATACAACCAGGAATAGTTCATGGGATTAAAAGCACAAGCTTCCTTCTGTATCCCAGTTGTTAGGGCAGTCACCTAAGAGGGGAATGTTTGCAGACAAGTCCTGCCCGCTCCTGGTTAATCAAATGGCTCTCTTAATGAAATACATATTGCTCCTGAATCCAAGATTCCTGTTCCTAGGTGAGTATCTAAGAGTTGGATTATGGGCTGAAGCTCTTTCGCACCTTCTCTCTTTAGCCATGAATTCTTTACTCACAGGGGTCCAGCTCCAACAAACCAAGATGCAATGTTTTTCCTTTCAAAATAATCTAGCAACTAGGGAACATGGTCATAAAGAGAACCCTACGTAGATCTGAGCCTTTCTGCTGGAGACAGAAGAGAGCCCTGGCTTCACATTAAAGTGTCTTGCCTGGCAATCTGGATGGCCCAAACTCTTTTCTCTTTAGTCTGCCATTGTGTCTACCAGTATTTTCTTTCTCCCTGGTTAAATATTTTTATGAAAGATGTTACTTTGGTATGGGCACAATCTACCTTGCTAAGGGAGGGACCAATAACCACTAACTAATGCCACTGTGGACATCTTTGCCTTTACCTCTCATGAAAGCGTCATGATGGAACGAAATACATCAGTTATATCTCAAACAGAGACGGCTCTCACCTATGTCTTTACCCATAGCCTGTGCAAGTTCCTCAATAGTCATCTTCTGCCTTATCTCCACTTCACCTTTTGTCAGTGGTATCTTCTTTTTCTTCCTTTTTGCCTCCTACATGGAATTAGACATGTATATAGGAACACATAGCTGGCATAAACTATGAAATAATAAAAAACAACATTAAAAAGACAATGGTCTCAAGCCATAGGATGTAAACACATCTTTTTTACTACAATACTAATGAATTACAATAAATTAACTATTTAACACATCATACTGAATATTTAAAATGTATAGCATACTGCATTTTATCTTTTTTCATTTTTAATTGTTCAAAGCAAGGAGGTAAAAAAAAAAATCAACAAAATAATTTTCAGTTTTGTAATAATTTTCTCCTGCCACTGCAAGATTTATGATGCTGATGGTATAAGCACTTTAAGTTCATATTTGAGAGGGACTCACGATAGTCATACATTAAGTACATTTTGTCTTACAAGCTTATAAGAAGTTCTTTATATTCATTAATAAAGCTCCTTTTTTTGTAATCAAAATGCTCAAACTAAGCTCTTTTACATGAAATTTCACATCAAAACAGACATTACTGGATTTTATTAATTACCTCCTTTGTAGCTAGATGTCTGTGTTGTGATAAAGCAATACTGATTAATTTGTCTTTTTGCCAAAACTGTGGAGGCAGAGCAGACCACACGGGATGTGCAGATGACTGCACAGGCTTCCATTGTGCTCCGCTAACTTTTCTGTAGGAGAGAGTACGCAGCTGTTGGCAAGCACCACGTAACTGGACCAGATTTTCAAACTTTAGTATCAATCCTTGATTCATTTCCTCACTGAAAATACAAAGGACACATTGAAATCAGACTCAAAGCTGAAAGATACTCTTTCCTATGATAATACAGACAGGAACACAAAGCACAAATGTTATGTTTCAAAACAGGCTTCTTAATGCTGAAAAAGCTGAACCATTTAGTAACTGTTCCAGTTTTTCAGTTTCCTTAAGTGCTTCACCTTTCTCCACCATCCCATTGCAGACACACACATCTACTAATATTGCCACAACTTACAAATCTTTCACCTATCTCTACTGATTTTTAGTATAAACTATTAAAATCCCTGTTTCAGGTTCTTTGCGCTGCTTGTGCTACACTGATAAGAGTTATCCAGGTGCAACCCACCTCTCTAAGCCATTAAAACACATCTGCAAAATGCTGCTTACGTGAGCATATAACACCACAAAAATCTATAGCACTACAGTAATATCAGTGTTGTCACATGGACCGAGACGTCTCCTAAGGTGAAGCCCTCACTTCGCAATTAAGCTTTCCAAGACACTTCTGTCAGATCATCCCACATCTTGTTTTAACCATCTTAATTTTGGTTTGAGTCATTTTGCTAACTATCCCGCACAATAGTTTCCTATTTGAACATCTCATTCAGAGTTGCCTATGTTGTTGTTCTGCCATTCTCTATACATTCTACACCTTCTCTCAAAGGTGGATCTGTACCATCTTCCAATCAGCTGCAAATAAGTAAAATGTTATCAATTCCTCCCAGAATGACTGCGGTCTGTTTAAAAGCTCTCTTGTATCCGGATACCTGCAGGAAGTGAGCAGATGCCAAACTAACCAACCAAAACCAACTACTTCCCCCCTCCCCAAAGAGAACTTTAAAGGGGCAGAATCAGTAAAACGGAGGAACCCTCAGGAGTTGCCATAAGACACTGCATACACCAAAGCCAAACCTAAGGTCAAGGTGGGATTGGACAAGCTCACAGAGGAGAAATCCCCGCGAGGTTTCTAACTGCAAAGAACCCACTCCTGGCTCTCGGGGCCCGTGGGTCACCAGTGGCCGGGACAGCGCACCCCTCTAGCTCGCACTGCTCTTGCGCTCATCATTTTGGCACCCCGCCACTCTACACAGGCCTTTCGCCTAACAGACCGCGTTCAGCCCCGCGGAGGGGCGGGCCGGGGCATGAACAGCTGCCTCAGAAACAGCCTCACTCTGCTACGAGCGGGACTACACCGCGCACGCT
>NW_010332598.1:510-4037 GCF_000700745.2 Antrostomus carolinensis | reverse complement strand
GACACGGTTATTGGCCTCTGTGCTGCCAGAGATGTTGCCAGCCCATGTTGAGCTGCTCATTCACTATCACTCCCAAGTCCTTCTCCTCAGGGCTGGTCTCAAGCCACTCATCGCCCAGCCTGTATTTGTGCCTGGGGTTGCCCTGACCCAGGTGCAGGACCTTGCATGTGGCCTTGTTGAACTTCATGAGGTTAGCACAGGCCCCACCTCTCAAGCCTGTCCAGGTCCCTCTGGATGGCATCCCGTCCCTCCAGTCTGTGGACTGAACCACACAGCTTGGTGTCGTTGACAAACTTGCTGAGGGTGCACTCAATCCCACTGTCCATGTCACTGACAAAGATGTTGAACAGCACCGGCCCCAACACCGACCCCTGAGGGACACCACTCGTCACTGGTTTCCACTTGGACTTTGAGCTGCTGACCACAACTCTGAGTGCAACCATCCAGCCAGTTCCTTATCCACTGAGTGGTCCATACAGATAAACAAATTTTGCCACTTCTGTGAGTTTTTTTTTTTTCTTTAATGAAACACAGCACTAAGAAGAAGTTATGATTAAGAAAATGTACTTATCCAAAATGCTTACCTGTACTGCCTCCTATACTGCGAGGAATGGTTTCACCCTGTATGCTCTTCCTGCTAACTTTGTTCCACTTTTTCACCAAAAACTTTAACCTTAGTAACAAAATAAATTTGTACAATCATTAAAAATAAGCAAAACCACACTGAATTTTAATATTAAACTCTTTGATGGCATGAAACATATTAAACAACATAAGGAACTATCCTTACAGAGGAAAAATTCTTCAACTTCACTCTATAGAATAAAGGCTTATCCCGCTCCAGTGATGCCCTGGCTGTTGGAAAGGTTTGCTGGTCTTGGCACAGCTCCTCCACTCTGTCCCTCATCTCCAGAGATTTCTGTGGCAGCTCTTCCTGCCTCAGAGGAGTAGTTTGGAGGTCACTGTTCCTACACCCTTTGATAGTCCTCTGATTATAGCATCCACATCAAAGACAACAGCCTAAAGACATCCTGTGCCATCTCCTGGAAGTCTTAATCTTGCTAGTAATCATTTTTACTAGAGAAGGAAATTGCGCAGGTGTAACCACCTATTACATTTAAAACTATTCTTTTCATTAAATGGACTTAAAAGCCATTATGGGATAGCATATTGTCCCAAATACAGCTTATAAACCCCAAATCATACTCAGTGAAACACAGACGACTGGATTCAAGAGGGGAAAAGCCATCACTAACGAGATGATTAGATTCTGTTACAAGACAGACTATCCAGTGAATCCAAACAGACAAGGGTCAGACATGAAAGGTCATCAGCTCCTGATGGTTCTGCACTGATTCTCAAACACATTGCAGCCGGGTATCTCTCCAGACAGAAGCAGCTCTTTATAAATCTTTAGTTTAGTACACATCCAACTTGGCACTGACTCTGAAATAGCAGTTTGGCCAAAGCCATAGCTAACAAGTCACGTTTGAACTAGTTTTGGAGATACTTTTTATTTAATATTAACGTATTCATATTAATCATATGAACTATCAATTTTTAAAATATCCAAGAAAACACCATATATGAGAGACAGGGAGTGTTTTGGCTTTACCTTGATACCGCGATGACTGCCCTGACTGCACATCTGAACTTGGTAAAAGGACGGGAACGTGATCCAGAGAGCTGCAAGTCTGCAGGCGAGGGGTAGACTCCCATCCGTGCAATTAGAGAGAGGGTTGCTTGCTCACAGTCCTGAAATCCACCGAGAAGCAGCAAGAGGTATTTCTTCTGATAAACTAGAGCCTTTCTAAAGCTCTCTGCTCTGAGGTACTTCCTATATAACCTCTGCAACTGGAGAAAGAAAAAAAGGGAGAGGAGGGGAAAAATCCAATCTGTTAAGGTTTGGCTACAGAAAGCCCAGAAAAGTTGGTCGCTTTTTCCAGCAATATCTCCCACAACTTGGTTGCACATGGGTATCCATAACCTATTTTGCCTTACAAAATTGTAGCAAGCTATTTAATAATTCTGAAGCATGGAAGCAGCGTACATTTATCTCTAAAATGAAATTTTGAGCAAGTATTTGTATAACAGATTCTGTGACTTGGCCAGTTCTGGTGCAAAGCAGCAATATTACCCTCTGGCAGTTTGGACACCATAAATAGAGGCTTGTACCAAGTCTACTGAATTGAACATGAGCCAAAAGTGTGTCCTGGCAGCCAAGAGGGACACCCGTGTCCTGGGGGCACCCAGCACTGCACTGCGAGCCGGGCCAGGGAGGGGATGGTCCCGCTCTGCTCTGCACTGGGGCGGCCTCACCTCCAGCACTGGGGGCAGTTTGGGCACCACAGGAGAAAAAGGATCTAAAGCTACTGGAGAGTGTCCAGAGGAGGGACACAACATTGGGGAAGGGTTTAGAGGGGAAGGGGATGAGGAGAGGCTGAAGACACTTGGTTTGTTGAGCCTGGAGAAGAGGAGACTGAGAGGAGATCTCCTGGGGGTCTAGAACTTCCTCCCAAGGGGAAGAGGAGGGGCAGGCGCTGATCTCTTCTCTCTGGCCACCAAGGAATGCCAGGAGCAGAGGACATGGCAGGAAGATGTGTCAGGGGAGGGTGAGGTTGGCCATGAGGAAAAGGTTCTTCAGGCACCCAGAGGGTGGTGGAGCACTGGAACAGGCTCCCCAGGGAGGTGCTGATGGCACCAAGCCTGACAAGATTCCAGCAGCATTTGGCCAAGGCCCTGAGGGACATGGTGTGAATGTTGGGATTGTCCTGTGCAGGGACAGGAGTTGGACTCCATCATCCTTGTGGGTCCTTCCAACTCACAACATGCTGTGATTCTATGAATTTCTGTATGTGTATGAAGTCTTAGCTAGGCTAGAGAATTTTGTCACGCTTACTGGTTGAATGTGCAAATAAACAGCCACAAACAAGCTGTCTTCCTATTGAACATCCACACTGTGGGCACAAGGAACAATTCTGTACAGAGCTAAAGCACTCAAGTTGGGAGTGGCAGAGTGCCTGAACATTTCAAAGCAGAATTGTCATACTTTCAAACAGTGTTACTCTTTAACAATGAAAAAAACATCTGCTTTAAATAAATATTAAGTAGATAGCACGTTGGGGTAAGTGCCCATCTGACTTGATTACAATGAAATGTACCAGAGGAACACAAAGATTCAGGGGGAAAAGATTAAAAATAATGGATGTTTGATATTAGCATGCTTAGACAAGAAATCTAAATCTCCCTCATTTAAAAGTAGAAAGCGATTCCGAAGAGCTAGGTTACTTTTGGTGCAAGTTCCTATCTAATGCCAAGAAAGTCACAAAGGAACTTTTCTGGTGAGGGACGTATGAGGAAAGTGTTCCTAACTTAATATGCAGTTTATAAAATTGTTCAGCTATAAAATCACCTTTTAAAACAGCAACTGAAAAAGATTACTGCAATAAGTGAAAGTTCAATGCCATAACCTGACAGATACTTGTACCTGAGCTATGTGCTTCCTGGCTCCTCTGCAACAGCAAGTT
>NW_010332598.1:0-500 GCF_000700745.2 Antrostomus carolinensis | reverse complement strand
AAAAAAAAAAAAAAAAAAAAAAGAGAATGATTAAATTACCTGTTCTACATGTGACATTAATCTCTTAGTGTGCTGGGTTTGTGTCAGCGGGGCCATTTTTGGTAGTGGGGGAAGAGGCCACAGTCATGAGCTTTGAGAAGCTCCTCTGGCTCCAAGGTGGACCCACCTCCAGCCCAGGCTGAGCCAATTAGTGATAAGGAAACGCCTCTGTGAATCCATATTTATGAGGGAAGAACTGGTTTGAAAAGAAAAAGGAGGAGAGAACCATCAAGAGAGATCATTGAGTTGAACAAAAAAGCCCGTCTAAACAAAGAGAGAGTTTTGTTGCCAGGAGGAAGGAGAAGGAGAGGGAAGACGAACTCAGACACCCAGTTCAACAGACATGGAACAGGAGAAGGTCAGTGAGGTCCCTGCAGCGCATGGACATTCAACAGCAGAGTAGATACCCAAGTGTGGACCATAGAGGACACCACGCTGGAGCAGAAAGCTGAACCCAAGGG
>NW_010332597.1:1445-8176 GCF_000700745.2 Antrostomus carolinensis | reverse complement strand
TATTTTATTTTATTTTATTTTATTTTAATAGTGCTAATTGTAAAAGCTACATCTCTGAAAGGTGGCAGAAAGGCTTCCAAAGTTCACTGACTTACCAACCCTGACAATGATTCTCCTGATAACGGCACAGCAAGTCCACAGTGGCAAAGCCTAATTGACAAAGATCAAAATCTAATTTGGATAACACCAGGAGCCGAGGGGGTCATGCTCCAAATAGTGCTTGAGCCACAACCAGCCGTGTTTGTCATTTCACGGGGAAAATGCAAAAAAGATCATTTCAGGTCCCCAAATGAGGAAGATGCCAATAATATTGAAGGGCATAGGCAGGAAGAAGGCTTGTTCCTGAGGGTGCAATTACCAGGGCTGTGATGTGAAATGATAAAAAAAATATTAAGTAGATTTTAATGTTGTAACAAAGGGTGGCCCTGCACTGGGCAGGAATAGGAAAAGAAGATCCTTTGGGCACCTAGATGAAAAATAATACAACCGTAGCTATTAGCAGAGCTGTTCAT
This sequence comes from Antrostomus carolinensis, assembly GCF_000700745.2. Classification (NCBI taxonomy): domain Eukaryota; kingdom Metazoa; phylum Chordata; class Aves; order Caprimulgiformes; family Caprimulgidae; genus Antrostomus; species Antrostomus carolinensis. The sequence goes on along the minus strand of NW_010332597.1, from coordinate 7,664 downwards.
GCCAGTATCTATCCCGTGTGTCACTGGGATGAATATTTCCTTACCTGGAATATAGGTCACTTTTCCTCGTATGAAACAGGCATCTCACAATTATTATTATCTATTAATTCCTTGAAAGGAACCAGCCTAACCTGATGTGTGGCTTGAAACTGTGAATAAAAATACACTGAAGGTCTTTGTATCATCATTTTCCTCTATTTTTTGGGGGGTTACCAGACCATGGCTGTGATACGTGCCCTGGATCTGGTCTGACTCCAACAAACTGAGTAAGGATGATTGAGGAAATGAAAGGCTGATATTCACAGAGAATTCCTGAAACATATTTGTGTGGCTTTCCCAAACAAAACAAAGGTTTAAATAAGATAACAGAAAATCCCATAGGATTCCTTTTTATATTCAGTGCCATTTGCTGGCAATAAAAAGGAATTTTAAGGAAATTTCTTTACATTGTCTAAGAGGAGGATGTTGTATTTGACTTGTCCATCTATTCTCTCCCTTCTCTCCCAGCTCCTGTGTTTGTTTTTTTTTACCCACTCTTCTCCTCTGTCTGTGAGTTGCATTTCACTTTCTCATTGATAATTTGTGAATCACAGTAGGAGATAAATAATTTCAAGACTTTCCTCTGTGTTGGGACTGAATTCACATGTGTGGTTCAACTCGATGAAGTCACCAAGCAGCTTTTGGCCTTTGGGGCTGTAGTATTCATTGTGGTTGTAAAATGTATGATAAGAAGGTTTGACAGAAAGAAATTAATGAATAAAAGGAGAATTATTTAATAATGGACAGTGAGAAGGATGGCATTCAGAGGGAAATTGGGACTGGGCTGTAAGGTAACCTGGGCTCTGGGGTGGTGATCCATTTGTTTTCCGTTTTGAGACTATGAAATAATTTAGTGGCATTTCCAAAGCTCTTAAGTGACTTAGGAGCATGAGTTCCATTGACTCAGCTTTTCAAACACAGAAATGAGTTCAAAGTCACAAATTCTGGTGTGTTTGTGCTCCTCAGCCACTTAGGTGCTTTAGGAAACACAATCCCATTCTAATGCTGTATAGAAAAAGTAAATACCAATAATATCAATTAAACCAACGAGGTTCACGTGTCTCCTTTGGCAGCATGAAACTGGTTGGAGGATGAATAAGAGGACAGTAGTGAAACAGTCCCTGCTGCTGGCCGACACTCTCGGTTTTGGTAACACTTCAGTTTTGCAGCGATTTGGCAAAGCTCTTGTAAATGGTCCAACAACGTTTCAACGGAGCCTTTAGAGAACAACACTCTGTACAGCCCGTTAATTTGGCACGTTGAGCAGCCCAGGTCTAACTCAATGCAGAGGTAGTGTAAAGACTTTTTATACTTACTGTTCCCAGTCAGAGGTTAAAGTCATCGTCAGGCAGCGTCGAATAAATGGCAACACAGTGACATGGCAATGTGCAGGGCACCATCTGATCCAAGGGATGGCATTTCCCCATGCAAACCTGTACCAATATATAAAAAGAAACAGAAAGCAGAGGTTTAGCTCTACCTTTTAATCATCTATCCTTTTTTTAAAATTTATTTTTGTTACTAGTTTCTTATGAACTGGAGGGTGATGGGCTGGGCAGCATAAGTTAACGAGAGGTGGGAGGTGGATCCTCAGTGTGACCCACTGTTCTTCGTGCTTGTCAGGGTACCGGGGAGACTTACAGATTCTTTTCATGACAAAAAAATGAATGATTTTTGTATTCTCAGAGGTGAAATCAAACCAATCCCATTAATTTCAATTAAAATGTTACCTGTCTCAAGCTATCTCTTTTTTTCACCCTCAAAGACTGTTTAGGGATGGGAAAAATGAAATATTAATGCATTCTATAAATAATATGTGTGAGATCCATAGGGACACAGAACCCCCACATCATTAGTTAAATTGATCTTCCTCTTAGATTTTGCAGGAAATCAGGGGGTTGTGTGGCTTAGTTTTCAGGAAAAGCGGTCAAACCTGGGTCTGAACTGCTGCGTGTCAGCTACGGAGCTGAGGTTTCTTCTGCTGTTCCTTATTTATGGTCATTTTACAGATTGTCTCATGTCAGAAGTTTCAGGAGAGGCTCTGGTAATCTGCACAGTAACCCTTACTCATGCAATGAATTCTGCTATGGTTTTTTTTCATGTGGAAGGGATTGCAGGATTGTGACTTTTGATAGGAAATAAGGATCAAAGCACAATTTGTTTCCATTGTGGTTAATTCCCTGTATATCATGATTATAAGGTGTTTGCTGTAATTCTCTTTCTCAGTGCTCCAAAGACAACTTCTTGTTGAATTCTTACTGACATTTTAAATGCAGATGACCATCGCATGATGCGAGTAGCTTTTAACAAAGCAGGAGCTTCACCTGATTTCTCAGCCTGTTTCAGTTCCCTCTCAAAAATAAAGCACAGTGTGGTCCCTCCCTCCTTCCCCTGAATGCAGCAGAGGAGCTGCTAAATCTAGCAATCTTTTTCCCTTTTTAATGTGTATATATATATATATATTTATTTTTTTTTAATAACATAAAGTCACTGCATGAGCAACCAGCAGTGTTTATTAATAGAGATCTCCAATTTTGGAGTCTTTGGTAAATTGAGAACATACTGAGAAAGAATCTTATCGCTCGAATCATAGGAAATCCATTTCTAACTTGTCTGTTTTTCATCAAATTAAAATGAGTTTCATGGGAATATGAGAAGGTTTTTATAATTAGATAATGGAAATTTGCCTAGGTTATCTTCCACTTATTTGGATGTAACATAAATAACAAGAATGTCACATCATGCCAGTATTTACTCATCTAACTCAGCACAAATCCTGGGTCAAGTGAAAAAAGATTTGAAAACATTTCAGGGCTTGTTGCTTAGAGACCAGTTTTAACCACTGGAAGGATCTCACTCAAATCCATGGTTGCACAGCAAAAAAATCTGAAAATTGTGAGTAGTTGCAAGCTTCTCTCAAAGACTTTGCTCAGGTAAAACCTTCCCAGGAGTTATCCATCTATATGTGGTTCAACTCAACAAAGACACCAGGCAGCTTTTGGGGCTGTAGTATGCATAGTGGTTGTAAAGTTTATAATAAGAAGGTTTTACAGAAGATATTTTGATGAATAAAAGGAGAATTATTTAATAATGGACAGTGAGAATGAGGGCACTCAGAGGGAAATTGGGACTGGGCTGCAAGGAAACCTGGGCTCTGGGGTGGTGATCCATTTGTTTTCCATTTTGAATTTATGAAAGGATTTAGTGGCATTTCCAAAGCTCTTTCTTAAGTGACTTAGGAGCATGAGGTCCATTGACTCAGCTTTTCAAACACAGAAATGAGTTCAAAGCACAAATTCTGGTGTGTTTGTGCTCCTCAGCAACTCTAGGTGCTTTAGAAAACACAATCCCATTCTAACGCTGTATAGAAAAAATAACCACTAATATTTATTAGACTGAGAGTGATGTTCCCCTTCCCCAGCTGGTACAGAAATGGGATGGGGGATCATTTAGAATTGTTTCTCTTTTTTATTTAGTCTAGTTAGAAATAAATAACTCTTGCTTCTGAATTTTTTTATTTGAAGCATTATGATCATCTTTGCTCTCTCCTCTCTCCAAGCATGTATTGAATATTGAACCTGGATTGTTCAGGTGAACACCTGTGAAGTCTGTAGTCCATCCCATGGCTGGGAGGTTCCAGTGATGTCTTGGCAATGGCTGGTGCTGACAGAGGAGGCTGTCAGCCCTCCCATTGTAATGGTCTCCTCAATGGACTTATGACAACTGATGCCACAACAAACTATTTCCCCTGCAAACTGAAGGTCCTGGAGGCCAGATCAATGAGAAACGGAACAAAAGGGAGTGCAAGTGATGCTGATAGAAAACCAAAATTGTGCTTTCAGGTACGGTTTTGGGGTTTTTTTTGTACCCAATTAATAACAAAGAGATGAAGGACTAAGTTCTGCTGTTGGGGAGGCACAGGGGCAAAACTCTCAATGAGCTGCAGGTCAGTGCTCAGTGAAAATCAATGCACAGCCTCTGTGGTGGGCCTGGGTCTTCTGCTCCACACCACTGCAAGCCAACAACAGCAGTCTCTGCCTCCTGCCTGTTGTGCCATGGTTGATGTGGTTGACATTCAACCTACAAAAAGGGAAGAGTAATTTTATACATTTATTTTTAATCAGTGGCAAAATTGAGGCAGGGAGGAGGAAAGTTGGGTTCATTCCCCTTTTATTCCAGGTAGTGCAGAGACTGGCTTGCATGGTGGGTCTCCTGGCTTGGCGTCATGTGTACTCCCAGCTACCACATCTATTGATGGATCTAAAAAGGCCTCTTTCCATTTCCCTGCAGAAAAAGGTCTTTAATAACCTTTTCACTTGAATTTAAATGGACTCTTACCCTTGATGGGGCTAATAGTGTCTGAAACAGTATGGCAGGAGGTCCCATCCTCCACAGACAGCTCTGGAGATTGCTGGTGGGGGAATTAGCCTAGATATATTTATCAGAAATTCAACTGTCTATTAAAAAAGGGCAAAAATCATGTAACCTCAGGTGAACCTTCAATCAAATCATATGTATTGTCACAAGGTGGATTGCAAAAGAGAGGTTTGTGATCATTTGCAGGGTGTGAATACAGGAAAAGGTGTCATCTTATGTTGTTCTTTTTGAGGAAGGGATGTAATTTCAGCAATAACATGATCGGTGAATAGGTTGCTCACAGTATGGTACAGTGTAATGAAGAAAGTGTGACATCATATTTCTTTCAAACAACTGTGATGTCATATCCCAACTAGCACAACCATTTTTTTCTCCTCAAGTATTAAAAAGTACATTTTTCAGTAATCCCATTGCTCTCATACATGAAGTCTAAAATCACTTGAAAACAAATGTCCACTTAGGTAAAATATCATTAGAGTGATTTGCAGATGCTGCTATTGGGTATTAATCCTCAGATGACATTTGTGTGACTGTTTCTTTCCAGGTTCATTAGCTTAATTACCTGAAAACTAGGAAATATCCCAATAATATCCTGCAAAAGGGCTGAAAACTGGAACTTGCATTGGAGAAGCTTGCAGATCCCAACCAACCCATTCAGCTCTTTGAATACATGGGGAAAATTCTGCGTCAGTGACTGAAGAGACACTAAAATTAAATAAACCTGGGGAAAGAGCATGTCCTGCATCATAATTTTCAGAGGAGCTTGAAATAAATGTGTATAACTGGATTTTAGGCAATATTCAACATCTGTCTATTCACGCTGGTAAGACTGAAGAGCTTTCTTGTAGGTTTTGCATACCAGGAGGTGTCATTTCTTTTTTATCCCTGTATAGACTGTCAGGCTTTTATATATTAACTGCTGATTGTTTTTGTCTTCCTTTAAGAAATGCAATCCCTGCAAACCTATCATCTCTCGGTGTGTACTCTGCACGTGGAAACAGGCTCCTCAGCAAACTAACACATGGAGAATGCAAAACCATATCGATAAAAATCAGCTATTAAAAGCAGCTAGGGTATAGTCTTCTCATCTTCCCCTTTGTGAATCTCAAAAATTAATATATTCTATATGCTTTTCTCTCTCTTTCTCCCCCATGTTCTATTTATTTATTTATTTATTTTCTTCTTGCCCTAAATTCTCCATGCCTACCCCCTGGACACGCGATTGGTGAAAGCAGTTTAAAATTACTGCCTAAAGGCAAAGAATTTCCCAGCCTGTGCCTGCACGATGTTCCTAAAGATCCCCAGTCAGGAGCCCAGCACTGCATGTCTTGGGCTGGAGTGGGAAGGGGAGCTGGTGGCAGTTGCTGAGTTGTGCCTGAACATCTAATTATGTCCTAGACCTTGGCAACAGCTTGAAGATAACCTACCTCTTGCCAATCATCCTGGAAAAATCATTGTTCTCCTTGATGCCTTTAGAGGTTTCCAGAGCGTTGCAATCTCTTTGCATGTTTTTCCTGCCAGGTACACGGTGGATCTGTGATTGTCTTGGAGAAAGACCTCTTCTGGGCCTTGGGAATGTTCATATGTTCCCCTTTTACACCTATTTTGTGGCTTCCCAAGTTTTCTCTGGGAAGGTAGGAGGAGAAGGGGGAAATAGTTTGCAGCAACTGCAGAAAGTTGCACTTCTGGCCTCATAATACAGCTGTAATCTCTCAAGTGAGTACAATTACCTGTTTCCTAATTAGGACAAGTTTGGCTGAGATTATATGAGTCATTGGGAAGTTATATTCTATCATTTGCCCC
>NW_010332597.1:0-1412 GCF_000700745.2 Antrostomus carolinensis | reverse complement strand
TTGAATTTATGATGTAGGTCGTATAACTCCTGCTCTTGAAGAAAGCATGAAGGAGATGGTGGAGGTTGCTGCTTTGCTGCTGCCTGGGGTGGCTTTCAAGGGGTTGATCACCAAAGCATTTGGCAAATAAAAGAAGAATATATGTAAACCAAGGAATGATATAAGGAATAAAAATCTCATTATCCAAAAATAAAGAAAGATGGGATGAAATTCCAGTGTGAGCTTCCAAAAAATATATTTAAAAAATATTTTTTTTAATCCCAAATTGGGGTGGAATTTTCTTACTGAGATCAGAATTTCTTACAAGCAATCTTTTGAATTCTAGTAACCATTCAATATAACCAGACTAACAGGTTACCATACTAAAAAACCAATGACCTGATGTTTTTGTGCCAACACAGCACTGATTTGCTGCTCTCTGAACAGAGGGGGTAAGACCTACTCATTACCCCTAACAGGTTACCATACTAAAAAACCAATGACCCGATGTTTTTGTGCCAACACAGCACTGATATGCTGCTCTCTGAACAGAAGGGGTAAGACCTACTCATTACCTTGATTGATGAGGAGTATGAACTGGAATCTACCTTAATTAGGGGCAACAAGTCCTTAATTATGGGCAACAAGTCCTTAAATAGGGGTAACAAGTCCTTAATTAGAAGAAAACACACCCAAGTATGGAAGTGATGGAATCCAAATACTGTTGTTATCAGGGAGAGACTTCTGAATGCAAGAGGTAAAGGAGGAAATAGTTATTTCTGTTATTCCTGTTCCTTTCACTAGTTTACAAGCAAAACATAACATTTTAGTGGAAAAGAGTGTGTATTTTTCACCAAAATTAAGTTGAGTTTGTGGCTTCAAAATATGGGGAATGATATTAAAGTCAGCTTTTTGCTTCCTGAGGGACCAAAGATGACTCCTGCACTTGTGTGTTGGATTTCAAGTCTTCTTACTGTGAGTTTTTTCTTTCTTTTTCTTTCTTTTTATTTCTTTTTCCATCTTGAAGCTACTTTTAGCGCTCTATAACACATCAAGTGGGGAAAAAATTGGTTGAAATTCTGAAGGCTCCTCTTTTTTTCCTGTGTTTATAGCTAAAACCCAAGTAAATTATGTTGTTTTTGACATAGTTTAAAAGTTGTTTCAGTTGGTTTTGTTGCTAAATTTCAAAGTTACTCTTTTATGTGCTCATGAAGAAAATCTAAAATAGATTTCTGACTGGAGAGAGGGAAAAGTTCACCAAGGAAGGTGATAAAAGGCAACCAGCATGGTTTGGGTATATTCCTATGGAGAAATGTCTTTCCAGAACCTACCTGGTTCTTTTTCTTTCTAAAAGCTTAAATTGGGTCATGTGCTGGTTAGTTTCATGTACTGGAAAAGAGTAATTACCCCAGGCTCCAGTATAGGTTGGGAAA
>NW_010332596.1:1560-1876 GCF_000700745.2 Antrostomus carolinensis | reverse complement strand
TGTCCCCATGTGTCCCCATGTCCCCTGTCCCCCAGTGTCCCCACACTGTCCCCATGGTGTCCCTATGTCCCCCATGTCCTCCATCACCATAGTGTCCCCATGTCCCCCATCTTCCCTGTCCTCCAGTGTCCCCACATTGTCCCCAATGTCCCCTGTCCCCATGGTGTCCCCATGTCCCCCATGTCCCCTGTCACCACGGTGTCCCCAGTGTGTCCCCATCTCCCCCATGTCCCCCTGTGTCCCCTCATTGTCCCCATGGTGTCCCCATGTCCCCCATCTCCCCTGTTCCCCCGTGTGTCCCCAGTGTCCCCAATGT
>NW_010332596.1:1267-1503 GCF_000700745.2 Antrostomus carolinensis | reverse complement strand
TATGGATGGAGATGTCCTGTGACCCAATGTCCCCAATGTCCCCAAGCTGAGGGACAGGGACATGTCATGCCCCAATGTCCCCAGTGTCCCCAATGTCCCCTGTCCCCTGTCCCCAGCCAGGTCCGGGTTCGCCTGCGGGGTCTTCGCTGTGGTGGCACCTGGCGCAGCTTTGGGGACATCGAGGAGGCGCTGGGGGCACCCGGGACCCCCATCAGTGGTGGGGGCCCCCCCCCCCC
>NW_010332596.1:0-1125 GCF_000700745.2 Antrostomus carolinensis | reverse complement strand
CATTTGGGGACATTTGGGACCACTTTGGGTACATTTTGGGACCTTTGGGGTCACTTTGGGGCCATTCGGGACATTTTGGGGACATTTGGGGGCATTTTGGGGCCATTTGGGGCCATTTTGGGACCCAGGTGTCCGGGTTTGGGGGACTCAGGTGTCTTGGGGGGACGTTTGGGGACATTTTGGGGACTCTCGGGACCATTTTGGGGCCATTTGGAGCCATTTTAGGGACATTTGGTGACATTTAGGGCCATTTGGGGGGGGCCATTCGGGACATTTTGGGGACATTTGGGGGCATTTTGGGGCCATTTGGGGCCATTTTGGGACCCAGGTGTCCGGGTTTGGGGGACTCAGGTGTCTTGGGGGGACGTTTGGGGACATTTTGGGGACTCTCGGGACCATTTTGGGGCCATTTGGAGCCATTTTAGGGACATTTGGTGACATTTAGGGCCATTTGGGGTCATTTAGGTCCATTTTGGGGATATTTAGGACCATTTTGGGGCCATTTTGGGCCATTTTGGGATATTTGAGGCCATTTTGGGGCCATTTGTTGACATTTTGGAGCCATTTTGGGGCTGTTTGGGGCCATTCTGGGGACCTTTGAGGGTATTTTGGTGGCATTTGGAGCCATTTCGGGCCATTTTTGGGCCATTTGAGGCCCTTTGGGGGCCACTTTGGGCTATTTGGGGCGATTTGAGGCCATTTTAGGGCCATTTGAGGCCCTTTGGGGGCCACTTTGGGCTATTTGGGGCGATTTGAGGCCATTTTAGGGCCATTTGGGACCATTTTGGGAGCATTTGGGGCCATTTTTGATGTCATTTTGGGCCATTTTGGGGGTGTTTGGGGCCTTTTGGGGCCATTTTGGGGCCATTTTGGGTCATTTAGGGACCATTTTGGGGACCTTTGGGGACATTTGGGCCATTTAGAGCTGTTTTGGGGCCATTTTGGGTCATTTAGGTCCATTTTGGGGATATTTAGGACCATTTTGGGGCCATTTTGGGCCATTTTGGGATATTTGAGGCCATTTTGGGGCCATTTGTTGACATTTTGGAGCCATTTTGGGGCTGTTTGGGGCCATTCTGGGGACCTTTGAGGGTATTTTGGTGGCATTTGGAGCCATTTCGGGCC
>NW_010332595.1:33062-56124 GCF_000700745.2 Antrostomus carolinensis | reverse complement strand
CTCAAGGTGCCTGAGAAATTGAAGGTTGCAAGATCATTCCTGTTTTCCAGGCAAACCCTGCTGAAAGACTCGCAATCAAATGTCTGGAAGTATTTGCTTTTGACAAGGAGATAAAGATATCCTTTGAAATAATGAAAAGATATAATTAATATTTTGCTTAGCAGAAAACAGATCTACCTGACTTAGCAGGCAGCAGAACAAGCTATTTACACTTGCAGAGAAAGGGAATATGTAACTCGCATCTTGCACTTCCATCTGCTGCCTCTGCTTTGGTGACAGGTATGTTTCAGATGGAAAAGGAGTCCAACATTTGGTCTTCTGATTCCTGGAGTGGGGGAAGAGTTTGGTGATGTCTTGTTGAGAGGACTGGGCATGAATAAAAAGAATTTATAGACCTTAAATGTCTGATTTGTATTTGTGTTATCCTATGTGGGAGCACTTCTGTTGTAAATAAGCTCGGCCTGAAGTAGAGCAATTTTACGGAGTGTGAAAATGAGAGCCAGGTAACTGCTTCTAAACAGTGCTGGAGTCATCTTGATGCAGGGCAGTAATTGGTACCTTTGGAGTGCAAAAATTGGGGCCTAAAAAAAGGGGAGAAGATAGTAAGTGTAAAATGTTACCTCTTGGAAATGGCTGTCCTTAGTCTTTGCATGTCCTGAAGAACAGAGGAGTGGGAGATTAGCTGGAGTGATGAGCAGAGGAGGAGCATCTGCATAGGGTGGGCTAGGGCTGAGGTCCCGTGAGGTGACACCACAGTGTCCCAGGGCTTAACACCCTCCAGCAGTGAGTGAGATGTTCCTGCATGAGGAGGAGGAACCAGCTGTCCTCAGCAGAAATTCAGAGAGGGATGTTCACATGTTTATCTCTGTACTTCAGAAAAGGAGCAGCTGGTAGCACATGTTATCTGTTCAGCTTCCTCTTGTCCTTTTCTGTCGTCTCTTAAAGCCTCCTTTGTACAGCTGCCCAGTAGATCCTTTGCAAGTGAGAAAGATTAGCTCATCTGAGCACTCAACAGCTTAATTTTCTCAGATTTCTAGGAAGATGCTGGAGCCGACGGTTATTAGTGACTCCTGACATTTGAATTCATCTCCTGTTACTGCCAGTTAGAGCTCAGCAGAAAGATTACACAATGAAATAACTCATTTCAAGGGGATTTGAGCTCCTAAATACCTTTTCAGCTGTGTCTCAGCTCCCCATTCTCAACAGGCATTCCCATCTCAACAGAACTGCAAATCTATGGAACACCTAATTATTGGAGAGGGAAGGTGCAGCTGAATACAACACATAGCAAAGGTCTTGGAGACACAAGGTTATCTACCTGTGTGTGGATTTTTACTTCTTCCTTACTGGGGATCTTGCTATTAAAAAAAACCCTAAAAATAAAAAAGAGAAAGTACCATGCCTGGACAGTTCATTATGCCACTAAAGTTACTAGAACTTTTTTTGTGACTAACATTTTACAGATTTTATGGAAAAACCAAAGTCTTTGTCATCTCCATGGTTCTAAAAAAAAAAAAAAAATTAAAAAATTGGTGATTTAACTCCTTGGAATTATCTTTTGTTTTTCATCTGCACATTCTTACTCTATGAGAGAGAGAGTTTTTTAAAAATATTCCAAGAAATGAAGCAATACAGGACAAATGACTGAGGTTTTTTGAATGCAGCCATGTATTTCTTTGGGAATCCTTGAAGCAGATGAAGTGATAGACAGAAATGTTTCACTGAAGCTTCAGCCTGGAGAATTTGTCATTTCAGAGCAGCTGGAGCATTGGCACAAGCTCCCATGTTATGTTTTGCCTTTAATCCATTCATGATTCCCCCCCAGATTATTCCATTCTTTGGCTTAAAATGGAAGTAAGTGAATCCACGACACACCTAGAAAAATATAAAGCTCTATTAACATTCATAAAACTAAATTAATTTGCTCCAACTAAGAATGTAGCCTTTAATCCGTTGTCCAACTACTAAAATGGAATAATCAAGGATTATTTATTGCCTAAGGTTCAGATGGACTTAAGTGCAAATGTACCATAAATCCTTTCTCTTTTTTCTATTTTGCTTTTTTCTTATTTTAAAATCCAGCCAGCAGTCTTTCCTTCCAAGGTTTAAGCTCATCTTGCCTTCATGGATTAGGGTTGACAAGGAACTTAGCTTTCCAGCTGGGAGGCATGTTCCATGTTCTCTTCCTAAATATTTTCCATGTTTTTTAGTGTGTGCTGCTTACTCATTTTGTCCAAGTAAAAATAGCATGAAATACTGCAGTCGTGCGACCTGTCTGAGGGTAGATTAGTTTTGGGGATTTCTTGCCCAAACTACGTACTGCAGGTGAGAATCTTTTCCCCCCAAATGAAGGACTGATCTGAATTTCAACGTTTTACTCTTCATTCCTGCGTGTTCCCCACTGCTGGCTGAGGATCCAGTAGAAAGCCATGACTTTAGAGACTAGAAGCCTGCCTAAAATAATCAGGATTGGGCTGCTGTTCCTCTAAAGTCTGGATTATTTTATGGGATGGAGTTTAGCTAGCATGCATTTATCCAGCTGATGCACTGGGATTAAAGAGGAAAAGCACAAAACCATGCTCACCATTGCTTGTTATTAATGCTCATGCCTGTGTCAGTGGTTTTTTGCACCTCTGCCAGGGAGCTTTTGAAGCTGAACGTGCCTGATGGGCTTATTTGAGGGAGGAAAGAGGACAATAAGGCATCAGAGAGAGCAGATCCATGGAAAAATAATGACCATGGAAAACATGGTGAGTGGAAGGAAAGCAGCTCATAAGAGAAAGGGATTAGAGACCTTTCCTTTCTTCTCTTTTTCCCTCCAGAGGGTGGGGGAGCAGGTCCTTCCGATTTTCTGTGCACCACAGTTTGTTTCCATTTCAAGGCCCAAAAGGACCATGGCAGTAAGTCAGTCTGATTCCCTTTGTAGCGTTAGCCACAAAACTTCCCCAAAGTAAACCTTGATCAAAGCTATGTGTGGTGGAGAGGGCAGGAGGAGCCATGCCATGAAAAATCAGCTGTTCCTTCTAGGCAAAATGGGCCTGTGTCATGTAGTTGGCACATCCTGAGGTTTGATTTTGGTGCAACTGTCCAGAGAAGCTGTGGCTGCTCCTCCCTGGAAGTGTTCAAGGCCAGGTTGGATGAGGCTTTGAGCAACCTGGTCTAGTGGAAGGTGTCCCTGCTGCTGGCAGGGGGGTTGGGACTGGATGAGCTTTAAGGTCCCTTCCAACCATTCTGTGGTTCTGCTATAATGAGGCTCTCTGAATTTAAGGAGAATTTGTCCATCCCACCAGGTGAAGGTCTCCTGGTGCTCAGCAGCCTGCCCAGTTCTGCTTTACCTATTTGAGATTAAACAGTATTTTCCCTACCCTCACTGTAGTTCTTCCTTTAAAGTTCATGAAGTGTGCACCTGGGAAGCACACAGAAGTCACAGGCCTGGGCTCAAGTATCACTTGGTAGGGACAAAAACCCTCCATGGAGGTTGGAACTTCTCTAGTGACAGTGATGGAGGATGCAGAGTGAGAAAATGTGCTGCGGAGCTGCGTGTGGTGCCAGCAGCTCATGCAAATTAAATATTCAGTCCCTTTTATTTCACTTGTGTCAGTGATTTCCTCAGCCAGGCTTCAGCGGTTTCAAAAGTGCAAACCTGCTGCTTTCTTCATCCCTTGCAGGGCCGCTGGGACCTGCTCTCGGTGTCCTCTCTGGGAGTCAGCAGCTGCTGAAATCAGGGAAGGCATGTGGCTGATTGAATCACCTGTCATGTTGATTTATGGAGCTCGAAGGTCATTTCTTCCTGCCTTGTAAGTGATTTTCATTGGATGCAAAATATAAAGGAAGAAATTGTAGATGACCTCTTTATTAAGAAAAATGTAAAAATAATTAATAAAGACATTATTTTATATATATGTATATTTCCAGTGGAGGAAAAAATCCTTTCTCCCATAATGGCATCCATAGATTTAAAAAACAGGAAAAAAAGCAATCCTCAGTCACTGCTGACAGTATCTTTACAATGCACTGATCTATCTCGTGGTGTCTGACTTGGTGGTTAAGCACATTGCCACTCCTCTTCAGACTGAATTTAGGTACTTGCTCTGCAAGCTCTTGCCATAGATTATTTTTGTTTTTTTAAAAAAACCATGCTTACAATGCACATGTAGTTGCCTGAGCTTCTCACTCTAGTTCTAACGTTGCCTTTCCTTCGGGTAGCACACAGCTCTTCATCTCCTGCTCGTTTTCAGCACGTAGGTTGTGAAGTAAAGGCTGTACGAGATAAAGAAAGAGGGATCTGTTCTGTAGGAGTGCAGCAGACATACCTGAGGTGCTGCTGCAAAAGATCTATTGCATTTTAATGAAGAATCATTTCTTTGTCTGGGAGAATTTATCTTTTTAAGCTTTTAATTGAGGAAAAAAAAAAAACAAACCCAAACCTGAAGATGATAAATAAGACATATTTTCCTGTATCTTCATTACACCAGTCTGAGTATGTCTGGAGAAGCTTTTCTTTTCTTTTGGCACACTAGAAGTCACATGTAAGAGCAAAACTTGACCTATTTGTTTTATTCTTTATAAAGACTTTTCCTCATGCCTTTCATTCCTTTCACCCATCGCTCCTGAATAGGAATGTTGTTGATCGCGTGGATAAGACTGAGCACAAAACTCCATGAAGTCCCACGAGTGCTGAGTTTCACCCTTGGCCTCCAGGTATCACACATGTCAAATATTGCTGCTATATTCTTGTTGAAGCAAAAAGCTTTTCAATAGAGAGGCTCCTGGTCACTGAGCAACAGAGAAACCAGGGCAATGCCAAGGCTGTTACCATCAGGAATCCTCAAAATAACCAGAAATGGTTATTTTCAGGATAAGGTCCCATAGGAGAGTGGGAGCTAAAATAAGTTAAAGCTCCAACTCTGCAGAACAGATTTCAGAAATTCAGATCACTTTGCAGAACTGCATTTCTGGTACAAAGTCTGTTTTTTCTGCTTCTTCACCTCGCTAATGAATCGAACTTCGTTTTCTTTTCACAGACCAGGAAATTCTGTTCTGCAGATCTCTTCAGTTGCTGCCGTAGCAGCTGAGCTGGGTTTCAGTTCTGGCAAAGGAACTGGGTGGATCCACGGGGACAAATTGCAGAAATACAGAGTTTATCGAACTGCTTGGAGCTCTGCCACAAAACTCTGATAGCTTGAATGAAATAATTGTAAAGGATGGAAGAACTGTATTGGTATATACAGTTAGTAGATTGATTTCTTTGCAGTGATAAGTCAAAGCTGGTTTGTTTTGTTTGGTTGGTTGGTTTTTAAAAAAGCATCTTTTCAAAGGAGCTGCTTGTAAAGCCCATGTGATTGCTCTGAATGACAGCCCCTAGGACCACAAAGTCAGGCAAGGTGGATGAATTAATTTAAAACATATAATAGTTTTTACTTTTAGAGACAACTCAATATTTTCCCTTTTGACTTTCCAGAAACGTTCATCATAACTTTTCCATTATTTTATGCCCTTTTTGAAATTCTAAGTTCCAGACAGGATGAGAAACAGCAGTGCAGTAATTCTGTGAAATAAATAGTTGTTCCAGCATTTCTGGCTTCTCGGGGAAGGAAATAAGTAGTATTATATTTTCCATATAAAAGAATAAACATATGCTTCCAGTTGCAGTGACCTTTCAGATTAAGTGAACAAGACAAGAGGAAAAAGCAATGTCTTCTTGAGAGCGTGGATGGTGTTGGCCTGATTGCTGCCATCTGGAACCCTGCTCAATAATGTATGCTTGTGTGAAGTGGATGTACAGTGCTACCAGATTGCAGGGGCACGTTCATGCTCACTGCACAGGAGTTCAAATGTCAACATAAGGCACCAAACTGAGGGGAGAAAAGAGGGAAAAGAAGAAAAAAAAAAAAGTGGAAGGAAGGAGAAAAATAGAAGCAGACTTTTGTTGTTGTTGTTGTTTTTTAATGGCAGTCAGTGCATCAGATAGTAGCTGCCTCCTGAACTTCTGCACATGTAGGGATTCAGGAAGAACAACTTTGGGTTGTTTCTTGTGCTCCCTGTGATAGTGATAACCTCACAACAGGCAGTTGTCTTGGAAGATTCACAGCTTGTTTGCTACAAACCCAAGAGATCATAGAATCACAAAATGGTCAGGGATGGAAGGGACCTTAAAGCTCATCCAGTCCCAACCCCCCCTGCCATCAGCAGGGACATCTTCCACTAGACCAGGTTGCTCAAAGCCTCATCCAGCCTGGCCTTGAACACTTCCAGGGAGGAGCAGCCACAGCTTCTCTGGGCAACCTCACCACCCTCACAGCCAAGAATTTCTTCCTCACATCTCATCTCCATCTCCCCTCTTCCAGTTCCAAGCCATCACCCCTTGTTCTGTCACTCCCTGCCCTTGTCCGAAGTCCCTCCCCAGCCTTCCTGGAGCCCCTTCAGGTACTGGGAGGCCACTAGAAGTTCTCTCTAGAGCCTTCTCTTCTCCAGGCTGAACAGCCCCAGCTCTCTCAGCCTGTCCTCACAGCAGAGTTGCTCCAGCCCTTGGATGATCCTGGTAGCCCTCCAAAGAGATCTGGATAGTTTGGATAGACCTGGACATCCAGGTGCTTATCTGAAGCAAAGTTGCACTTCAGACTTGACTTAAGTTTTTAAGACTTGTTTCCTTTTTCCCTCTTCCATGCCAGATGTTGCAGGTGACTTCTAGTGGGGAGAAAAGTCCTTCCTCTCTCGCTACCTGCCCATAGGAGGAGCTCACAAGGCCCTGCTGTGGTGGAAGAGCCACCAGCTGGACCTGCCATAGAAGCATGTACCTCCTGGCAGTGTTTTGCCCTAGGAAGAGCCTTGCTCAAAGGCATGTGCTGCTCCACCACGGGCAGTTCCATACTCTCACCAGAGGTCACCACGTGCCAGGTGTGTCTGGTCAACTGGCAGCTGCTCGGCCAAACCTGACGTGTGGGATCTCAAAGCTGAAGAGAGAGTCTGCTGTTTTATCCCACGGGGAAGCGCTGCTATAGAAGGAGATGAAATGTCAAAGGGATGAGACTCTGGGTTCGCATTCAGTAGATTCTCAGTTTTATCTGTTCGCTCCCAAAAGGAGCAAAAGGAAAAACAACAAAATGCCTTTCTTGAGCAAAATCCAAACATCAAATCATTACAGTTTGCTTTAATTTAAATTTAAAAAAAAATCATACATGCTATGTATTTATATATATCTGTATATATACTTTTAGTTGTTACAATTATTTCTGGCTTTTCTCCCAGAGCAGTTCTCCTTTATTGTTGTCAGCCAGTTATATATACACACACACACATATACACATATACATGTACATATACTTTTAGTTGTTAAAATTATTTCTGGCTTTTCTCCCACTATTTATTTATGAATATTACAGCTCAAGCTTGCTCGAGTTCCACAAGCCATCACAACCAGGGATGGGCTGTTCAGCAGCCTGTGGTAACATCTCTAGTGCTGCAGGTCTCCTTCTTGACCTCATTTTACTTTACGAGAAGTTACTATTTTCTTCATCTTGCAGATGAGATGCAGATGGTGGCATGAGAAGGGTCTTTTGTTGTTGGTTTTTTGGCATTTGGGGTTGCTCAGGGACTTGGTGCAGAGCTGAGAGTGGTGGTCATGCAGACGGTGCCCAGGAGCTCGGTTCTTCCCAAACGTGGCTGCAGTGGGTGAAAGCAGAGGAGATGTGCTGCCTCTCTGAGGAAAGTCCTGCAGAGACCATCCAGCAAGGTACTATCAATAAAGTGAAATTAAAGTAGAAGAACAAATCAATTCAGTTGGAAATCATTAACCTGGTGTATTCTGTGCTAAGGTAGGTTTGTAGGCAGGTAGCAGGTGATGGGGAAGTTGAGTTTTTTCAGAGCTAGATCATGGCACTTCTTCTCATCTAAAGTAAATGTAAGGAGCCAGTAGCTCCTAAAGCCCCAGTATAGTACCTTGCTGCTGGAATTGTTGAACTGGAGAAGAAATGGGTTGGTATTATGCCAAGATTCCTGTTGTACCGGGATTTGGGACACCTGGGTTTTATTTTTAGCACTGTGTAACTTCAGGCAAGTCGCCTTATTTTAACAAGCTTTTATTTCTTTTCTATAAAATAGAGATGATATATAGAGACATTGTGGAGCAGGGTCACCTCAAAACAGACTTGTTTCATCTTCCAGCTCAGGAAACCAATCTTATGAAGCACTTATCCCACAGAGAGTGGGAGGAACTCGTAGCTGCCTCTTCAATATTCCTTATATTAGAGATGGCGGTGACTGACAATTCTTCAAGAGCCACGTTGTCGTTCCAGGAGCTGATAGAGCAGCTGAGGCTGAGACAGTGAACTGGATCAGCAGAGATGAATTCATGTTTTATCAGAGCTGTATCTGACATGGCATTTGCAAGTTTAGCTTCCCATCGTGTGACCACTTTCCTGCAGTGTTTTGGAGAGGTAACAGGAGCCTCGAGAATGAGCCCTTCCATAGTGAAGCTGTAATTTCTCTTTCTGTAGTCATGTAATCTTCTCTGACACAAAGCAAAGCACTGCTGTGGTGTTAATTGGACTTGATTCCAGTCACAGGGGGAATACTCATTTGTGTCTGAGGATGAGAGTCTGAAGAAAATCCATTTAGCTTTGGAAAGAGTCATGTGCATTCAGACTATTATATATGGATTTATAATTATTATTATTCCTTGTCTTTAATTATTTTGATTGCATTTCTTTGCTTTTCTTTTTCATGAAGTTCCACCATTAAGTGTTCAGACACTAATTAATTAAATTTGTACCACAATGTGTACCACCAAACTACCTGCTCATGAGTGAGTTTTCGACAGTAGCTGTGGAAACCATAGGTCTTTCCATGAGTAATTCAGCTGTTTAAAGTACCTAAATAGGGATGGGACAGGGCAGACTGGAAGGCACTGCTCTCCCCTTGACAGTCAGAGTAGCTGAGTCACAACCAGTTTCATAATAAATCATTAATTTTGTTAAATGTTTAGTTCATGCCACATGAGGCATGACAGAAATCCACAGTCAAGTCTCCAGATGACCAAAGCACCACCTAAACGTTGGCCAGAAAGAAAGAAAGAAGGTTGAGTTACAAGTGTCTCTGCATTGCTGCTTTCTTCTAGGATGTCTTTTCAGTCGCAATGAAGTCCCTGTCAAATACAAGATAGTTGTTTTCTATGGATAAAAAATGAGTCTGGATTTCAGTGGATGTTCTATGCATGGAAAAAATAAATACTTGTATGCAGGGGTTAAATATTAATTATTATCATGTACACTGTAAAGAACTTAGGAGGAAGTGTCAGGTAGTTCTCAACGCAGTGTTTTGCCAGAAAAATATAAGTGAATTATGGAGTCAATTACAGATGGCACTGGCAGCAGGAAAGCCTGACCTGTGAGTTACAATGCACCCTTTCAGCTGCAGCCAAAGATCTGATTAATAATATACCCAACCTGCCCTTCTGGGCCATGGAGCTTTATAAGAAGTAACCTGGTAACATCAAAAAGTCAATATGTGGTTTCTATCACGCTGATTGGCATTTCTCTCAGTCACAGAGCCAACGACCAGGATAGCTTCCTTGGTGCAGGAGGAAATGTAGACAGCTTCTTGAGGCCCCTTCCTAACCAAATTTTCCATTATTTCCTCTGTCTATATATGACTTCTGAAATCAGAACAAGGTTTTTGCATAAATAATTGTCCTGATTTCATTTTGGAAGGTATCTACAGGACTAGAACTTGGCAACAGATATGGTAATCAATATCTCCTGCATATGCATCTGCTGGCCAATGTTTAGGTGGTGCTTTGGTCATCTGTAGACTTAGCTGTGGATTTCTGTCATGCCTCATGTGGCATGGACTAAACATTTAACACCTAATTTAGGAAAAACTGAGAATCTCTTTGAGGAGGCAGTAGGCAGGAGTTGGTTTTTATGTCAGCAACTGACCTAAAATGCTGTTACCATTGTAGTCTCACCTATTGAAATTGCGTTCCATGGCCTGGGAGGACTGTATTGTAGATGATCCTGAAAAATAGAAAATAATGGTGTGGCAAACCTACTAGTAATAGATCCATCCCAGTCTACAGTTCATAACCAAGTTCCAGAGCAACTTGGCCAATTTTAGAATGAATTCTGGTAGATGTCATGTCAAAAGGGGCCTCATCACACACAGTCTGATCTTAATACTGATGCTTGATACAACAGCAGGGAGCAGAATGTGTGTCCTCACCTGAACTGTCCTAGCTCAGGCTATCCAGGGAGGTCCTCCTGTGCCAGCTGTGCTACAGGGCTGTAGACCTGTGCAAGAGGGGGTGAAACTGGAGAAAAATCCAAATGCTGCAGTGTCAGGTATTGCTACTGCCAGTGGTTTTCCTGCTGTCCTGGACCTGTCAAAGTCTTTTGATAATGGACTGATCTGCTCTTAGGGGTCGGGATTTAACCCTGGAGATGCTTGGGATGACTGATCTGCTCTGAGGGGTCAGGATTTAACCCTGGAGATGCTTGGGGTGACTGATCTGCTCTGAGGGGTTGGGATTTAACCCTGGAGATGCTTGGGATGACTGATCTGCTCTGAGGGGTTGGGATTTAACCCTGGAGATGCTTGGGGTGACTTATCTGATCTGAGGGGCTGGGATTTAACCCTGGAGATGCTTGGGGTGACTGATCTGCTCTGAGGGGTTGGGATTTAACCCTGGAGATGCTTGGGGTGACTGATCTGCTCTGAGGGGTTGGGATTTAACCCTGGAGACACTTGGGGTGATTTCACGAACTGTGTTACTTGGAGAGAGAAGGAGCTGTGATGTGGGGAGCCTGTTGCAATGCCTTTGGCTGGCAGCAAAGGGAAAAAGCTGGATTTGGTTCCTCCAGACCTCTAACAAAGCATTGCCTTGGGCTGTTGCCCAGAAAATGGCCTATTTTGGAATAATAAGTCCTCCTTTTGGAGCAGAGATGAATGATTACATGAGAGCCTGGCTGTTTCTCTTGTGCTGCTTGCCCATCCCACGCGCACGGCGTGTTGATGTCCAGTCCCATGGCTCCGTCGCCGTGCAGCCCGGATTTGGATTTAGCTGCTTGGAGGGAGCCCTTGTGACTGTTAGCCCTGCTCTCCTCTGCTATCTGCACCCTCAACAAGGTGCTTGAGCTCTCTGCTCCCCATTGCTGTCATCACCAGGCCCTTTTCTATTCCCTGCCTACTCCCACAAGTTGTTTTCCAGGTTGTGAAGTGGGTGTCCCGTAGCCCTGGGGACCCAGGGATGCTCCGTGATCTAGCTGGAGGATGGGAGTCCTGCTGCCTGTCCCTTGTTCTGGGGTTTGTGCTCCTCCAGGCTATAAGCCTTGAAGCTGTGCAGTGGCACGATTCAGCACGCTCAGGAGCAGCTGGCTGCTTCACACCTTGGTTTTGATGAGTATAATTTGCTCAGTTTTGTGGCGTGGCTCCAAGACCTTTCAGACCCCAACGGTTTCCCCTCATCCTCTACCAGTGGTCCATCCTTCTTGGTTACCACTGCTCTGCAGCTTTCAGGAGAAGGATGTCCTTGCTCGCCAAGCCTCAAGGCATCTTCTGCTATTTTTCAGATGGCTTTCCTTGAAATATTCCCTTTTTACTTCTTGGCTGCTCTTCCCTCCCCCACGCTTCATCTCTGTGTGCTGGAGATTCCTCTGCATGCAGAGTAACTTTTGCAGGTTGGGTCCAAACTGTGTCAGTGAAAGCACTGAGGCAACGTTCCCATGTAATAAATACACCTCACGTGATGCTTCAATCAGATTAGAATGGTGCCCAAGGTGTGTTTGTAATAAACAGGAGAAGAAAATCCTATCCCACCCTACCACCTTCCCCTCCGGTTATAGAGAATTTCTTTTAAGTTTGTCTTTCAAGACAACTTAAAAATGGTCTCTTGGCCTGTTGATTCCCTTTCATCAAGTAGCAAGGAAACCACTCTGGTCCTTTCAATCCCAGTGAGCCTCAGCGTGTCTAGTTGCAAATAAAGAATTTTCCTTTTTTAAAGATTTAATCCAAGGGTTAAATTCAGCCACAATTCAAAGCAAAGCAGGTTCTTACTGAATTTCTTGGTTACACTCTGCTGTGGGCACGATACGCTGTTTGCTGTTGGTATTAGCTGTGTGGTATCCCTGGAAGTGTAAAATAGGTGTGTGGTAGAGTAAAAATGACAGTAAGTGTCTAAAAGACCTCCAGCTGAGAACTGTTATCAGATATCTCTCTGGTTTTATTATCTGCCTTGTTAAAAACTCATCTGTTATAAACTGGTGTAATTCTATTTGGCTCCTTCACAGCGAGGATGAAAGGGAATATTTGAGTTTTTTCCTTACTTAGGCAGAGGTGGAGTTTCAAAGCCTCAGCCACGCTTGACATCCTGGTGTGTCAGGTCTGTCTGAAGGATTTGGAAGGGAAGGCAGAGCGTGGGGCAGGGGGAGGACAGAGTCACAGCCCTGCATCCTCTGCTTCCGCCCCAAAAGCACCTCCCTCCCCTTCTCTTTGACATTAATACAGAGTTTTTTCTGATCCCCCAGCACAACAGTCTAGCCTCGGAGGGAACGTGATGTGCAGCAATTAGACATCTCTTGCTCGCTGCTTTCTCCTATATTATTTTTTATGAAGTGCTTTTTTTTAATGAAGTGGTTTTTTTTAATGAAGTTTCAAGGTGTGGCTTGAAAAACTGGAGGGTATCTTTGCTGAGAGGAAGCCTTTGCTACAGGAGCAAAGCTCACTACGGTCTCAGCTTAAATACATCTGGTTTTCTGAGCTGGCCCGTGGAGGGCTGCTTGAAGAACAACCCTTTGGGGAGGTGAGATGCTGGTGGCCCTACGCCAGAGGCAGACGTGATGCCTTAGGACGCATCATGGTGCCAGCGTGAGGATTTTGGCAGCGGGCAGCATGCCCTCCACCTGCCTGGCCTAGCCCAGCAAGGTAGGGGAGTGTTGCTGGGTGTTAACTGGGAGGTACGTGCCAGCCCCCTAAGGACAACCCGCTGGCTCCCACAAACAGCAGGGAGAGGGGAGAGGCTGGTGAGCCATCCCATCTCCTGCCTTTACCTGCTCCCAGTCCTTGTCTTGGAAGAGGTGCCAGGGAGTTGCTGAACATTGGACCAGTTGGACTCGATGATCTTAAAGGTCTTTTCACCAAAACGATTCTATGATTTTATTTCCCTATTGTGTGTGTGTGTAGCTCTAGTGTGTGGATTGTGGAGTTTGATGGTCAAGGAAGGAGGATTTGGAAGCAGAATAGGAGCTTCAAAGAACTTTTCCTATTGTGCAGCACTGAGGATGACTGGAGGTGCCCCATGAAGATGGCCCATGATGGCATGAACACCTCTGTGCTCACATATCTCCATGTTGCTGGGCAGCAAAGAGCTCCCACGGCACCTCCCCATCCCCACCCCAGACATCCCTTCACCCCTGTGCCCCAGCCCTGGCTGCAGGAGACCCTTTCCATCTCCATCTGCCCAACGTTCTGCTGGGGCTGCCCTGGCAGACCTGCCTCCTCTGATAAGATGGGGGAAGAAGGGAGAGCTGGTGGAGTCCCTCCCACCTTGCCGTGAAGTAGGTTTAGGTGCAGTAGAACATAGACAAGGAAAAGACTCTTAATGAGCGCGGGGGAAAGCCCGTGCGCGATGGGAGGGGAGGAGGGATGAGTTTAGGGGCAGGCACTCAAGCTGAGGATTTCTTGGCTATTTTTATGCTTTTGTTCCTGTACTTTAACATGACTCAGTTATTCTTCCTGGTACGATATAACGGGCCCCAAGAGAAATTGCCTAGGTGAACAAAACCTCGTGCTTACCTAACATCACTTTTTCAGCATGTGCTTCTCCCCAGTGAGCAGCTCAGGGAGGAGGAAGGTTAAATGCTGCCATTCTCAGAGGACATGGCTTGATCCAAGAGCCCAAAGAAAACAGCCTTTCTTGTGTAAAACTCCTGTGGACCGTGGCTCAACGTGGTAGAGAAAGGCGAAGGTTGACTCCGTGTTTTATGATGCTAAAAGCAAGGGTTGGCTCGCAGGGGGAACGGGGAGAGTTTTGCCATGTTCCAGACACTCATACACCAGAGGAGGGCATCAGCCATGGAAGTCTCTGGGGATTTAGTAGTCTGGAGTGTACAGCCACTGGTGGGATCAGGCTGGGTTGTGTGTGGACTCTCAGGGGTATGGTATCCTGGGTCATGGTCCTGAATCCCAGAATTGCCTGGATTGGAAAAGCCCTTTAAGCTCATCAAGTCCAATCATTGACCCAACACTGACAAGTCCCCTATGACTAACCCATGTCCCTCAGCACTGTGTCTACACGACTCTTCAATCCCTCCAGGGATGGGGACTCCACCACTGCCCTGGGCAACCCCTTCCAATGCCTCAGAACCCTTTCAGCAAAGAAATTCTTCCTCACATCCAATCTCAACTGCCCCTGGCACAACTGGAGACCATTTCCTCTCGTCATGGATGAGACGAGCAGCCTTGTCTCGAGCACCTTGTCCTGACCACCAAATATATTTTCTGTCTGAAATACCATCGAATAGGGACTCCCCATCTGCACGTAGTGATGGTGATCTGCTGCTTCTCCTGGGGATGGAGACACAGCCTCTCACTGTGGTAAATGATATGGGAATGACAAAGGAACTGCAGGGTTAAGCAAGAATGTTTTGTTCAAGAAAAAAAAAAAGCTAAAAAAAACCAAACCACAACACAAAAAAGCCAGAAAAAAACAATAAAAAGGATAGTCAGGGCTGGCAAAAGTGCAGAGTGGGAAGGACAGGAGAGGGAATTCAAAGAGGTTTTGGTTCATTAGCAGGCAAACACGCTGCGACAGCTCATTGTGGCACAAATGCTTTTCTGCCTAGGAAAACGCAGGTGTGTATTTAAAACAAAGGCTGAGGCTGCAGTGACTTTCTGTGGCTGGCTGCCTGGGTCTGAGCAGCATCCTCAGCAATCACTGCTTCACCTCTTCGCTCAGGAGCTGGGAAATCTCATGTCCTATAAATAAATAAATAGAAGAGCACTCTGGTTTTGTGCAGCATGTGGCACAGTGGGGACCTGAGGCTTCTAGGCAGCATAAATAATAAAAGGAGGATGAGTACCTTGCTGTGAGCTAGCCTGGTTTGCTTTAAATTAGCTCTTTTATGGGAGTTAGGTGAATCTTTTTTTTTTTTTAATACCTAATTTTGAGTGCATATGGTTCCCCAACTCAACCAGGGCATCTTTCCATTGCTTTTCTCTGCAAAGGGTTGATATATTTGAAGTATTCAGTGGCTTCCAAAATGATATGCAGTATTTCTAGGCATGGTTTCACCTCCACTCCATTGTAAAAGATAACCAGTAATTGATTTATAACCTGGAGCCATGAAATGAGCATCCCAGGCTCCGGTTATTGTGTAAAGATCAAATTCTGCGGCATTGTAGGAACTCAGTGGGAACGCTGAAGGTAGGAGGGATGTCAAGAGTTGGTTTGCATGATTAAACCTACAAATAACACTGGCTGGTTGGTTTAAAAAAAGCTCCAGAAAAAAAAAAAAAGAGAGTAAAATCTGTATTTTTTTGCAACTCCAAGTATTTGTGGGGATTATCTTGATTTTATAGTGTTGAAAAAAGAAAATGTTTCAATGGTCAATTTATTTTTTTTTTTTTACTTGAATGA
The DNA here is from genome assembly GCF_000700745.2 of Antrostomus carolinensis. Classification (NCBI taxonomy): domain Eukaryota; kingdom Metazoa; phylum Chordata; class Aves; order Caprimulgiformes; family Caprimulgidae; genus Antrostomus; species Antrostomus carolinensis. The sequence goes on along the minus strand of NW_010332595.1, from coordinate 40,496 downwards.
CATCAATAGATTTTGTTCAATTTTTTTCCATTTCTATGGATCTTACAGAGATTAATTTAAATTTATATATTACTATTTTATAATGGTTTATCTGTCAAATCTCTTTGAAATTGATAGCTTTGGCTATAAGAGTTAATTCTGGAGTATTGATTTTGCAAAATATTTTACATTTTTTTGCCCCTCTTCAAACTGGAAAAATGTCAAAGTATCAGTGTTTTCTGGGAAGTAGAAATGTGCTGTTTCTGACTGCTCAAGTCCCAGGCCATTATGCAAAACTGTTAAACATATTTTGAAGTTCAATTTATTGAAGTTCGATTCAGGTTATTAGAGATTTAGATTTCAGTTTTGAAGGGTTTTTTTATTAGAGATTTTCAGAGTTTTTTTATTAGAGATTTAGATTTCAGTTTTGAAGGGTTTTTTTATTAGAGATTTTCAGAGTTTTTTTATTAGAGATTTAGATTTCAGTTTTGAAGTTCAGTTCAGGTTATTAGAGATTTATGTGTGTGTTTAATAACTTTGTTACAGAGCTGTAAAGAGGAAAATAATAGCTTCACACTGTGTCAAAAATATCACCATATTTTCAATATTTTCCTTTTCAAACCCAGGTATTATTGTTGTTACTGTAATTTAGGAGATTATTGCAACTGTCCATTAATTATTTTCTTGGCACCGAGGGCAGCCCCATACATTGGCACTTTCTCAAAGGTTATTCAGTGCTACTTACATATACACCCATGCATGTGCATATATATAAATATAGCTGTGAATACATTTAAATTACAAGGTATTTTCTTACACAGGCTTCCAATAGTTAGAACAAACACATTCATAACAGGGACAGATAATTTTATAAACAAGATTATACTGCACTATTTTTGCAATAACAGGGAATTCACCTTTGACCCATGAAGTGTCTTTTTATTGTAGACTTCAGGTCGACTGAATGACTGAATATATTTACATCCAAATAAAAATCACTAGTGCACGATGCATGTTTATAAATTAGTGAGTTTAATCTTTCAAAAAGCTCTAACTTAGGTTCAATAAAAATTCAAGATTGTATTTCAACATTAAAGAGTGGTGACCTGCCACATGGGTAAGTACGATGCCAAAAAAGCTACGAGCTGGTTTAATTGATTAAATTTTCCATTGCAAATATTGTCATAAAAATAAAATCTCAGAATAAAAAAGAAGTGTGGTATTCAGCAGAAGGATCTTAAAAATCTGGAAATGAGACAAAGCTTCCATTTTGATTTATAAGAAGTTGCTCATCTGTGAACAGGAAAGTAAATGTTATGACCTAATTAACTTTGCGTAAATAGATGTAGCTCATTTTGCGGAGGTCATTCAGGAAGAAAATGCATTTGTTATTACTTTGGTAGGAAAGAAGAATGTCCTGTTTACAGATGTGTCTACTGAATTAGATATTTTCACATTGTTTGAGATCGCTGCTTTAATTTATAAGGCTCCAAACTTGAAGCTGACAGAAGGGTTTTCATATATTTCTTTGAAGATGGCCAAGCTGCAGGAGATAGCTCATAAACCATTGCCTCTGAGGGAAACATTAAAGGCACTGGGAGAAATTTATATGATAACAGTAATCAAAATTTTCAGTCCTACTAATTTCTGACAGACTACCATGGACCTAAGCCTGTGAAGGAAGATCTCCTGATAAAATTCACTTCTCAAGGTCTAGAACTTCCTCCCAAGGGGAAGAAGAGGGGCAGGCGCTGATCTCTTCTCTCTGGCCACCAACGAATGCCAGGAGCAGAGGAAATGGCAGGAAGATGTGGCAGGGGAGGGTGAGGTTGGCCATGAGGAAAAGGTTCTTGAGGCAGAGGGTGGTGGAGCACTGGAACAGGCTCCCCAGGGAGGTGCTCATGGCACCAAGCCTGACAAGATTCCAGAAGCATTTGGCCAAGGCCCTCAGGGACATGGTGTGAATGTTGGGCTTGTCCTGTGCAGGGACAGGAGTTGGACTGGATGATCCTGGTGGATCCCTTCCAACTCACAATATTCCATGATTCTATGAAGTCCTTCTGGAGATGTGCAGTGATGTATCTAAATAACCAAACTGAGGCAATACCTTAAATACATCTCTGTGTTACAGCTCCAGACACGTTAGGTCACCACCGGGAGTTACAGAAAACACTGAAAGTGTTTTTAAAGCGCTGTTGCAAGAGCAACGTTGCTTCAATTTGGAGCCATGAAGTAGAAATAATGACCACATCAAAATGAATGCCTCTATTGGTTAATGAGGGACATAATTTAGAGAATCTTTATTGTCATGCTCTACTTAATTAAAAAAAAGAAGAAAGTGAGGCTCTCCTTTCAGCCAAGGCTGTTGAGCCAGTGAGGAAGAGTGTACCCAGGCCCCAGGAAAATACTCACACGTGGTTGTTGAAGGTCACAGGGCTACTCAAGTGTTCAAAGTTGAAGGTACACACATGCTTTCGAGTGGATTACTGACTTCAGGCCACAGTAATGAAAGAAACAGAATTATCAGGGCAGCCTGATGTTGCTGGGTGTTGGCCTCCAGGACCAAATATTAAGACTATCACTGGCCAGCTCCTGCAACCACGTCACACAAGACAGGTCTGTGTGCTTTTTATAGTCTTTCTGCTGATACTCAAGCTACTTGTGCTAGAGTTGAGACAAGGTCCCCCCTTTCTTTTCCTTCTTCACACTCTTGAATAGTTTAAGTTTTGTTATTCATTATTTAGAACTCTGTTTTATGAAAGACGCAAGATTTTTGATTGAAACATGAGGATTTGGTGTCTCTCACGTTGCTTGGCTTTGCATTGTAGCACTGGAATGTGAGATCTTGAGTGCTGACCAGGGTAGACACGTCAAAGCGTCTCAGAGGTGACAGGGGAAAGTTACTTCTACATGACACTGATTGGCCCAAAATTGAGCTTTCTGGTTATACTCTTGACCAATTTGATAAGTTCTGGAGGAAACCAAGACATTTCACACTGCGAGTGCCACACACCAGGCAGAGGCTTGCAGGATAATTTCTTATTTTAATTCAGCTTGTTTGGATTCTGATGAGAATCCAACTTTTATTTAATTTTCTGCAATCAAGCTGGAAGTTCTCCTGGCTTCACCAGTATTCAGAAACGTTAATTTCTCGGGGTGGTTGTGAGCAGCTTCCAGAGCCTCCTTTCCTAAGGCAGAACTGTTGAGTTTGTGAGCCTTGGAGCCAGGAGCACGCAGGTTTTAGCAGCTCTGGCAGTGGGATGGTAGCCCTCAGGTTCATCTCCTCTGGGGCTGGAGATGTGGCTGCAGAGCAGATGCAGGTGCGAGCTGCTCTGAGGCCAAGGGCTTCCAGGGGCTGAGGACCACTGCCCTCAGAGAACCTCTCCAACAACCCATGTGCAGCCCAAGTCTTGGATTCGGTAAAAGTTCAGTGAAAACAAAGTGTTTGTTTAAAAGCAGTGGTTTTTTTCAAGGAAATTTTGTTTCCTTGTAAGATTTCCAACCCGTACCACCAAAACCCCCATTTATGCCTTGATTTGTTATAAATTCTTGGAACATACATCAAAAGTCTTCATGGATGGAGCTACCGTTTACTTTGAGGAGAATCTCTGTTGTATAACTGATTATATAACTAAATGTAATTACTTCTTCCAAAGTATACACAACAAAATCTCAGCATTTTTTGCCTATCGGTAGATCTTGGTTATTAGAGTTTATATATGAATTTTCAGTCATGCCAAGTGCAATGTGACCAGGCCAGATGTTTCCAGACCTACCCCTATTTGAGGAATATATAACAGCACAATTGCAAGTCTGTGTTCTGCATAGTGGAAATCCAAGCAACAAGAGCATGGGGAAACTTATTTTATTTTCCTCTTGGATGTTTCCCTCTATGAATCTAAGCATACATGGATTCTTTTATGCCTCTTCAGGTGGGGGAAGCTATAAGAAGCATTATGCAGTAGCATTAATTTCAAGACTGGACAACGTTTCTGTCTCTCTTCCCACCACACCACCCCCCTGCCATGATATGGAAAGGTTAGATGCATGATAGAGAATCTTTGTGGTTCTGTTTTGAAAAATGAGTTGGTAACGGTAACTCCATCTTCATCAACAGATCTACCCTCTGACCTTTTAGATTCGTGCTTGGATTGCTCCCATGATAAATATCTATTTCTCTTTTAACAGACTTATCTGTTCAGGAAGTGGCAAGAGGTTTGGGCTACAAAAATGTGACCCTTTTGGTGATTCTGCATCACCTGGGGAAGGAATGATGCTCAAGATGCAGGACCACGTCATTCTCCCTGACATGACCTGGTCTGGCCAGTGCTCTTCCTCCAGCATGCCAAGTGCTTGGAGGCACTGCTGTGTTCAGGCTGTTACCTGTGGCACAGGAGAGGCAGCTCGCCCTGCTGCGATCGATCACCTCTCAGGACCACAGACACGTGACTTGGCTTATTTTTTTTAAGGAATAATTTATGATTCCTGAAGGGACTCCAGGAAGGCTGGGGAGAGACTTTGGACAAGGACAGGGAGTGACAGAACAAGGGGTGATGGCTTGAAACTGGCAGAAGGGAGATGGAGATGAGATGTGAGGAAGAAATTCTTGGCTGTGAGGGTGGTGAGACACTGGCCCAGGTTGCTCAGAGAAGCTGTGGCTGCTCCTCCCTGGAAGTGTTCAAGGCCAGGTTGGATGAGGCTTTGAGCAACCTGGTCTAGTGGAAGGTGTCCCTGCTGATGGCAGGGGGTTGGGACTGGATGAGCTTTTTGGTCCCTTCCCACCCAAACCATTCTGTGATTCAGCTTCCTAGTCTGGTCTGAGCCAGCACTGTTGAAGGCCAACTTTGGAAATGCACGAGGTGACTGGCTGCATATTATTTCATTGACCTGAAAGAAACATACAACTCAATGTTTGCTGAGAGCTTAGCTTCAGAATAGCTAGCAGTGAAACCTTCAGCTTCTTTAAATGACAACCTTTGAATTAGTCTTTGCAAACTTAGCCCAGAGTCTGTTTGAAGGTAACTGGTATGTCACGCAAAGCAAGTATGCTGGAATGCAATCATGCGAGCTGAAGCTGGGTTCATGTTTGGAAGGCTGCAAAAACCAGACAGAGAGCAGACACACTTTGAGAGAATTCATTATAAAGCTGGTGAACAAGGAGTGAACAATATCATGTTGCTTGTACAGTCACTCAGGGCTTTCGTTGATGTTCATTATTCACCCCTGTGACTCAGAAGACAGGAAGATGTAACCTCTGTGATAGAGGCAGTGCCCCAAAATGAATGTTAACTGCTCATTTCCAGGTTATTTAGCCTTGTCCTCCTGCTCTTGAACACACCACGCTTCCATATTTCCACTTTCATACCCTATGTACAAGAGAAAAACAAAATATGTCTAACAAATATATATTTCATCCAAAGCATAGCAACATCGAGGCTGAAGAGCGACGACGTACTTCTTCAGCAAATGCAGATGTTCAAGACAAAGCTCAAACCCTCATCCAGGCCCCGTGCAGAAGCAGAGGTGTTCAGACCACCCAAATGTAGCCACCCAACTTGGCTGGTGAAGCTAGCCAGCTAGGCTCTCCAGGTTCCCTCTGGAGTCAGTGGAAAAACAGAGAGGGAGGGAGAGAGAGAGACTCGCTTCCAGGAGCAATTCAGGAAGCCTGTGTCGGTTCTGAATTGCCTCTAGGAGAGCTTCTCTCTTAAGGAGGTGAGCCAGGTAACTTACCCAGCTGGGCTGGGTGCCTACATTCAGTGCTCTGACAACACCTCTCGTTGGGGTGTAGAAAACAGTATCACATACCTTTAAGTCTGCACGTTACCCCACGAAGCCACACAAAAAGTCCATTTTCCCCACTTTCCTCTAGTTGGTTTGTGTGTGTGCTTCCCATCTTTCCAGAATTCTTTATCCCTCTTTTCCCTTGGATCCCAAGAGACCCACAAGTCATCTGTATCATTCACATGTATGCCATCTACTAGTAGGGGATGTTGTCCTTACTCTGTTCCTGTCTTTATGTCTTCCTACAGAACAATACCGTGGTATCCCAACTTTTGACTGCAGTTGCCTGGTATCACGGAGCTGTTTGGAGATCTCCCGATCACACAGGGCTCTGCTGGAAGATGGTGAGTTGGTAGCACTGAAATGCTCTGTTGAAACAGTTTAATTTTGTTGGTGTTTTTAAAGGAAACCAGGCAAAGCGACCGGCTCGTTGGCAGGTCAGCCAGCAAGCAGGCAGGTCCTGCAAGACTTTGTTTTGCCAGAACCACCACGATGCCAGCTTGTCACTGTGACACTGAATATAGACGGTTAGCAACTCCTCAGGATTTATCACAAAGTGAAAAATCTTTTTCTGGTCAATTCTGAGCTACCTAAAGTTGTTTTTTTTTGGGGGGGGGGGGGTTTGATGGTTTGTTTTGGTTTGGGTTTTTTTTTTTCCACTTCCCCCTCCTCCCCCTTCCCTCTTGCTAGGGAAAACCAGTTCATCTGAGGATCCGTTGCTCCGGTTTGTTTTCTTTTCCCTCTCCCTTGTTCTAGTGCCTCAATTATTTCCGATCTGCATGTTTATTGTTTGGAAGGGAGCTCACTTTCCTGCTCTTTCACCCGATACTTCCTTCCAGAAGGTCTATCTTTCTGGCACTTGGAGAATGTGATTTCAGCTCCAGCCTTGCCAACAGATGAGCTGCAGGCAGCTGCTGCGAACTCTGCTGCTCTCAGCTTTGCAGTACGTACTCACACACAGCAAGGAAGGAAGGAATCAAGTGTAGACCTTGGATATCTTTTCATGCTTGTCCTGGTTTGTAGCTGGGACAGAGCTGTGTTTCTTTTTAGCAGCTAGAACAGCACTGGGGTTTGGGTTCAGCTGGGATTTGTTAGGAGAGAAATGTTAATAACAGACCAATGTTTTCAGTTGTCGCCGAAAGTTGAAGGACTTTGTGTTTTGCTGGTCTGCAGGTGCAAGGTCTGGGGAGGGCGAGGAATATTTAAATTAATAAGCTAGACTGGCATTGGGCTCTACCAAGGGGCTGTTCCATCTCCTGTCCCCCATGGGCAGGAGATTCATGAGGGGCTCTTCCTCTCTTGCTCTCTCTGGCTTTCGCTCGGGCTCTGGCTCTCCCGGGATTGCGGTTTCGGGTCGGGATTGTCGCTCCTCCAGGATCGTGATCTGGGAACGGGCCAGGCTTGGTGGGCGGGTGGTGAGCAATGGCACTGGGTATTGCTCTTGTTCATATTTTATTATTACTATTAACATTATTATTATTTAAATATCATTATTATTTGAAGTTTTCTTTTATTTCAATTATTAAATTGTTCTTATCTAACCCTACGAGTCTCCTTCCCCTTGCCCCCCAGTTCTCTCCCCTATTCCCTGGGAAGGGGGGAGTGAGCGAGCGGCTGTGTTTGACTGACAGCCCAGTGAAACCACGACAACAATCCAAGAATACTTCTTTAAGG
>NW_010332595.1:13825-33036 GCF_000700745.2 Antrostomus carolinensis | reverse complement strand
AAGGAGGTGACAAGGACAGGGTGGCAGAGCAAATGAAGTAGTTGGCTCTGGAGTCAGAGAACTGAGTCTCTGCAGGCACATCCCACTGGAAAGGGGTACCTGGTCATCCAGGCTGGAGAACTGGAGTTAGACCAATGTGATAACATCACCCCTGTCCTGGCTGCTGCTGGCTGTGGAGTTGGTGTGCCTCGGCCACAGTAGCATGATGGAGCCATAGGGCTCAAGCAGGGCTTTGTCCTGGGCCAGTGTGAGTCTGTTGACAACCAAAGCAAGCCATTATATATTGAGTTACAGCTTCCCATGTAGTCTGGGAGAGGGAAAGCTGGCCAGGATGCCTGTATTTTTCTTGAAATCTCCACATAATGCGTCACTTGGACATTAAGAACTCTCCAGAGATGAGAGCGGGAGATGTGGTGCCACGTTGAGGCCAAAATATACAAAAGCCCATATTTGATACCATTTCAGTGGAATGTAATCAGTGTTACTCATCTGAAGGAAGGCAAACTATTTCCCTGCCCTTCTGCCAGGAAACCCACCTCTCTGGCTGTTGTAAAGTATGAGGAGAACCACCTTTATCAGGAGGATCCTAGGCATGTTTTGGGGGGGACAAATGGCAAACACCTTGCCCCTGTTCTGTCTCTCATCCTGGCTTTGCTCCTCTCACAATGAAAGGATGTAAATGTGTGCAGGAAGAGTGTTGACAGCTGTGTATCTGTTATGCCAAGCTTGACATGGAACTTTATTATCTGTGAGCCATTATTTTTTTGATTGTTTTCTCTCTGCCGGGAATTCAAGGCAAGAAAATCCATTTCAATCTGAACAAAATGACAAGCTACCCCAATTTAGTGGAGATTTCATCTGTTCAACCAGGCGGGCAGCGTTAGAAAATTATACAGGGACAGGTGCCCATAATAAATCAGCTTAGGCTTCTCTGCCTTCGCAGCATTTATAATGATGATGGGGATATTATCTACGTGCAGAGAACCTTTCATCCAAAAGGCTCCCACACTTTGCAAACTATCTAAAACACATAATATCTGTGCAACACCAAAATACTTGCATTTTTATTTTTTTAGAGCAGCTTTGATCTAGAAGCCTCAAAACCACCAATGGATTCGTGTTTAAATAGGAGACTTTCCAAGAAAAATCCTCTCTGATGCGAGATAAATTCATTGCAATCACGTGCTTGGAGTTGTGAACCAAGGATACTCTAGCCTCCGCCCCGGAAAGCGCTTCAGCTCACATTAAACTTGGCAAACTTTTGCTCCAATGCATTAATTGAAGATAAGCTTGTGCGTAAAGGCTCCCCAGACTAAGACTAAGATGCAGTTTTTTGAAGATTCAAACCATGAGCGAAGAGTGAGGAGAGTCAGGGAGTCAGTTCATTGGCTCTCCAATTTAAACCTATTGGCTGCTGCTGTAATTAAAGAAAAATGCACCAAATCTTGGCAGGCAAACCTGAGTTTGCTGTGCTGGCTGGAAATACTTAACACTTTCATCCTGAAAAGAAATATTCTGAATGCGTTGTGGCTTTTGTGTGTCACTCTGCTTGTGTGATGTGAAATGGAGAGCGTGCACCGAGCCAGGGCTGGCAGCAGGTAGCTTGCTTTAAAAACTCATGCTGTTTCCTCGCCATTTTGCCATTCTTCTGGTTTTTTTTCTGTTGAATTCCAAAATCAGATTGATGTTGAGCCCCGAAGGTAAATCGTCTCAGGTAGGAATGAGTTAGAAGTGCATTTTAGCAGCCTCATAGTCCTCCATAGCTTTGCCTATGTTACAAACAGAAACGATCGGGTCTCCTGAAGGAGCTGCACTGTCCCACCGTAGGACAGAGCCCATCAGCAAGGTGACAGGCTCTTTGGGTCGAGGCGATGCCTTGTCCTCACAGCATGGGGCAGGAGTGCCTCTGCTCAGTGAAAATACAGCCTCATTTATCATACAGATGGTAAGAAAGGAGATGTCTCCTTAGCCTGTGTCTGCACCCTACACTGTGTGTGGTGGCTTGGGCAATGGTGGTGGTGGAGAAGGTGTTTGCCCTCTCCTGCTGCCTGCACCAGGGCGCTTGCTGCTTCCACTGATGAGCAAAACAATTAGCACTGGCACGCAGGACCGCAAGCCATGCAGGTTAATCTGTGTGGGGTGGTGGAGCCGCTGAGGAGATGCCAATAAAGTGAATTTAGCCACTGTTCATTTGAGCCACTATGTGTTTGCTCAGTTCTTGTAAACAGGAACCAGAGGATTTAGTTCCTGTTTTTGAAGGACAAACCAACCCCCAGATCTTTCCACCTCTGGGAGCAGGAGCAAGGACTACGTCACTGAACAGAAACTGCAAGAAACTTTCAGTAAGCAACGTGCAATCCCAACCCAAGGCTTGGCTACAGCCTCAGCTTGACGCCTCCGCTCCTACCAAAGCTGTTGTGATCCTGGAGGACGCTCCTTGGCAAGGCGCGCGCGTTGCGTGACACTCATCATGCACTGGAAGATCAATTCAGCCAACTTAGCGGAGCTGCTTTTAATGAGAAAGAGAGTTTCTCATTTCTCCTCTTCGTAGCATCCTGCTGGTGCATTCCCACATGAAGCCTACCCTCTCCCCTCACTGGTTATTCTTCAGGTATGCCTCCCTTTAAACAACTTTGTCCCTGTGGCTCAACATTTCTGAGCGTAGGAATGGATGTAACTTCACAGCTGCACATTTTTAATAGGTTTGGATTTACGGAGAGTAGTTTTATTTGGAGAGAAATACAAAAGTAATTGGAGTTTGGCTGAGGATAGACGTGGTCTAAAGCGACTTGGATTTTCTTGTAGCACAAAGCTACCCAACATAAACAGATCTAAAAAAAGGCCGTGAGGAACACAGACATTTTGTCTCTGAAGGCTTCTTCAGCACTGAACTCGTAATTAAACAACAAAGGTGTGCTGATCAGCTTGTGTCACCCACTGATAATTCAGATTCACCCAAACACTAATACACACAGATGTAGGAGGCTAAATTTGGAACAGCCCCAGTACAGTTTTTTAGAGTGCTTCACCAGCTCATGTCAAATATACACTGGTGCCAGGATGTGAGTCAAGCATCATTTTTAGCAGGCAAGCTGGACTGATCAAATGGCTGAAAAAAAAAAAATCAAACTTGCATAGAATTATTTTGTGAAGCTGCATAAGATTAAAACACTAAAGCAAATCATTGGCAAACAGTTAAATCACAAGCAATGTTTCCTTGGTTCTCGGTGAGTTTGCAAATTTGTGGCCAAACACGTGGTGATATTAAAGGCATTGGTTTTACAGAAATGTTTATAGAAGAAGAAAAAAGAAGGAGAAAATGAAAAAAAAATATCACAGAGCTTGTACTTGAACCTAGAACATAATGTGGCATCTTTCACATACCTGTACGGAGTGTTAAATGATGTGTGAGGGACCCTTAGGCCTCCTTCATGATAGGCAATTGCTCTCAGAAGCACAAGGTATCCAAATACCATTGAAATATGGAAACCGTGGCAGAACTGGATGTGCTCCACCTTGCAGGTGACACGGCCAAGGAGGATGGGATGGGCATGAGCCTTCACACTAGGAACTGGCCTTTCTTCCCCCCTTTTGGATAAGGGCTGCTTCACTTTTTTCAGAAACAAGAAATGGGGTAAAATAAGTCCAAAAAGCTGTAACTCTCACCAAAGATGTTTAAGATTAATGCTCACATGTCAATAAATGTGCATACAGAAGCATTTATGATCCTGTAGGACCTGAGCTTTGTAGTTGTCATCTAGGCAATGGAAAAGCTAACTCTAAAGTTACTGACTAGCTGCAAAAATGCATATATACCAATGTATAGGAAGTGTTCACTGCTTGGTCACAGATCTCCCACTGAATTTGATTTAGTGTTAATCTAAATCTAACTAGATGGCTTTGAAAAAAAAAAATAAAAACTAAAGGAGGCATCTTTTTGGTGAATCCATTTCTGCAGGTTACAGTTTAGATTTGTTGTTCTGACTACTTAGATATTCCTATTGCTGAGCCAAGGCAAACTCACAGAATTAAATCAGTGTATTTTTAATTCTGTTCAAAAGAATGAGGACTATAGCAAGCTGGCTTTTCTTGGGGCTGGTACCAGCACAAAACACTATGGCATCATCCTGATTTCTTGAGTATCATTGTGTTAAATTGTATCACATCTTCACTGCCAGCAAAATATTCCAAAACATCTGAAAACTTGCTCTGGAGAGAATTCTTCAGAAACTGATGGCTTGCACAGATATTCAAATTCTTTCATCACTATTTTCCCCCTTCTTTTTCCAAAGATTTTACAGTTCTCTGGAAGAAGCACGTAGCAGGATTGGGGGGAAAAAAGTGAATCCTTTCTAAGAGTCTTCAGCTCAGGGAATTTTAATCCAATTTATTGTATTATCTACAATTAGATCGACATCTCTAAGTGTCAGAAAGGTTCTGGAGAAGTAGGATTACCTCAGAAATCAGACAAGGCTTCAAACAGTGTCATCCACACTGCAAAGGCGTGGGGTAAGCCTGCCCATGCAGGAGGTCCTTCCTCATTTTCTGCATGGAGAACAGCACTTGCTGAGGGGGCTCCAGAGCCTACAGACCGCCGAGTGCCTCCTCTAGTGTTGGCAGCAGCGTGATCTCCTGTTGAACTGTTGTGCCATCTGGAGAACTTGTGGTATGTACGTGGTATCCCTTCCCTGAGAGTTCTCTTCCTTTGCTCTCAGGACATGGGAAGATTTTGTAGTCATTCATGGGCTTTATATTTAACATTAAACATGGATGGTATCTATCTTGTACATTATTTAAATCTTCTATTTATCACTTTGCAACACGTGCAAAATGTGTTTTGTCTCCTGCTTTCTGGGACAACAGAGAATATTTCCCCAAAAAGCTATGCAGCCCTGAGCCACCTGCCAAATTCCCATGTATTATAATATTTTGGGCCAGCTGCTGTGGTAGCTGTTCATGCCAAGGGCAAGAATTCCCCTGCTCCGGTTTTAGCTTTCGTGCTGTCCCAAGCCTGCTCTCAGCCCTTGCCCAACTGTGAGCGCGAGACTTGAGTCAGTGAGTTAAAAGAAAAGGTCAAACTTCTCAGAGCCCGTAACCAGTTGGTGGAGCCCAGGTATCGTGTCCGGTTCCGGGTGTCAGTGCCATGTATCCCCTTCCTCCCCTCTCTGGTGTTCTCTCCCAGTCCTTTACTGGGAGCCTTCTAGGCAGAATAGCAAATGTATAGGCGTAGTGATCCCAGAGGAGACTTTTGGCAGCAAATACTGACATGGGTGATTGCTGGGAGCTGGTGGTGTACCCCTGGCTGGGCCACTCTTAACCCCAGCTCTGCCAGGGACACGCTGCCCAGCTGGGTGAGTTGGAAGTTTTTCCTATTTTGAGAGCTAATACTGGTCTTGCCACACTTTTTTTAAAATTTTTATTGTTTATTTTTACTTTACAATTGGACAACAAATAAGCTTTTATTAATATTCTTTTCTGGAGACTAGCGTTTCTAAATAATTTACAGTTTTCTGGTGGACACATCTCTTCCTCCTCAGAATATTCAGAGATATTTGGGAGTGTTCAGAAAACAGTAGCTTACTTCCAAGTGACCATTTGTTTTGGGTGCCCAGTTCAAAACATATGCTGGGTATGGGGTTTTGATTCTTCGGAAATTCCTGACGTTCCCCTCTGGAAGTCAGATGTCTCAGATGGGACATCCAAGATCATTGGCTGCTTTTCTGAAAAACAGTCAGTCAGGCCACAGTGCTCCAGGAATAAATTTAAATAGACTCATGTCCACATCACGGGAGAAATACCATCGCTGCCTGAGGAGCTTGCTCCTGCAGACTGCTGATACAAAGGAAGATTATAATTAGTGACTCTGTAGGCACTGTCAGAAAGCATCGTAAACACACACACAGAGAAACTTCCTTCTCAAAACTGGTTTGGATCTGAGCAAAGTCATCTCTTGTGCTGAGCTATCACAGCTCAGTGATTATTGCCATTTGGGTTCTGGTCTCAGAAAAGGTACAAGAGTCCAGAAAAAGAGAAATCCAAGTGGAAGAGGTAGATGAACAACTCCATGGGGGGGAAAAAAAACCACTGATGAAAAATGTTGTTGAAATTGCTGGGAAGACTCTCTCTGGATCCCTGCTCGGGAGGTGAAAAGCCTCATCTCTTACTGCAGGAGAGCTGGAAGAAAAGCTTGTGCTCAGGCACTGAAAAAGTCCAAGTGGAGAAGAGGACATCTGAGAACAAGTGACTTACTGCTGCTGGTAGCTGAAGAGGCTCTGGTGTTGTAGAGCTGAGCTCCCACCAACACAGCTGGGAGCTGTGGAGAAGGAATGCTGGAGAGGTAATGCATTCTGGCAGAGTTTTATATGCCATTTCTTTAGCATCTCTGAATTTTTCAGGGTATGGAAGATCTGAATGAAGCCTGTGGGGGATTCCTGTACATGGCTGGCATTGTGAGGAAAAAATGGCACACCTTCTACTTACTGAAAAAATATGTCTGACTGCAGAATTAGAAGATTGATGGTAATAATGCTTCAGTCATTGATACCATGTTGGGATATTCATGGGCAGCTCCTGAAGAATTACACATTTGATAATGAATTACAATTGCATTCCCTCAGAGAGCCTTAACTTTTCAGCAGAGGCCCCTGCTGCTCTTCAATTGACCTGAAAGCAGATAGGTACCACCCACAGCTTCACTTGCTTTCTAGGATCCCTACAACAAGGACCTGAGTGGTCAATGCCTGGTGGAGCTGCTCAGCAGCCCTTGGCCAACCTTGTCTGCCCCAGAGGGACAATGGGAGTCATGGGGCAGAGTTGATCCAAGGCCATGTCCAGCTGTTCATTTATCTATTAATTTTTTGAAGCCTGAATGGCCAAGTTCCACGTAACACAGTGCTGCACAACTGCTGCCTGGTGAGGGCCTTCTCAGGTGGCATAGATGGGCCTTTTTGCATGCCATGAATGTTTTAAATTCAATTTGACTGTGGTGAGTGACAGATTACAGCAGTGTGTGTAGTCATGGCAAACCTACACAGAAGGAAAGGGCGCCTCTGAAGTTCAAGGGTTAACTGCCTGTCCCTTTTTAAAGTGGTTGTTGAAATGGGCAACTTCCTGCTTGCTGTTTGGAATTGTTTTGGTGGCTGATTGACCCAAAGGCTGACCTGGGTTCTCTGCTGCTGGGCAGAGGAAATGTGGGGCATGTGGCTGTGAGAGCAGGACAGGACCCCTGTGTCATTCTCTCCATTCTTGTTTCTCAGACCTTCCCATCTCAGTAGATCTCCCTCAACGTTCTCCACATTGAGCTCTTTGCTGCATCTACAGTAGCTGTGGAGACATCCTTTCTCAGGCAGCAGTGCAGGGCTAAGGAAGGTTGAGTGCTTGGACTACAAACACAAATGGTGTATTTTTCTTCCTTGTGGGCATGTTAATCCAAACAACCTTATTAAAGAGCTGAGCCAGTTCTCACATATTTAATCGTGTGTCTTATTTGGCTTTTGGTTTGGGTTTTTTTGCTCTGCAAGTCTGAACAACTGGTCCTGCTCATTCTCACCTTTTTCCTGCTGGTGCTGGTCCCGGCTTTTTCCTGTGAAACATCTCTCCCTTGTGAAGGAAGCGGTGCTTTAAAGGCACTTCTTCAGCAGAAGCACAAGGGCAAAAACAGTGTGATCACTTGTCTTCTTATGCAAAAAGAAATTCCAAGGGCAGTTCTGAAGAAATTCTTCATTTCTGACCAATTCTCCAGTTCCTTGTGTCCTTCCCTTCATATCTTCCCCAACCCAGCTATGATTTATTAAATAAATGCCAAAACATTGTGTTCTTGTACAGCTAAAAAAGCAATGCATGTCCTAATGATTATCTGCCTCAAGTGTGACAATTTAAACAATTATTCATACTACACAGGAGGAGAAAACTCTCTCAGATCACCTTTGGAAGTGGGTAATTTTTTCCATCCATCTCCACAGGCTTTGGGTCAAACCCAGAAGACACCTCTCTGCTGCAGTCGTGGCTAACGGTCACAACAATCTCACGGCAAACATAAAGCAAATTTTAGATTCTGTGGCACCCTTACTCACCTTGAGTGGGATTGCATTCCATCAACAGTCTTGCTAGTTTTGATAGAGCCAAAGGACCAGAGTAAGGCTGAAACAGTGTGGTTCTTCATCTGTGTTCTTTTGCATGTGGATGACAGAACCCAAAACTCACAGGAGAAATCATTAGCACAGAATAATTAAGGTTGGAACAGACCTCTGGAGGTCATGTAGTCCAAAATTAAAATAAAATAAAATTTTAAAAAAAGACTAGGCAGCTTTTTTAAGTTCAGTTTTAACTTTGACTTCATATTATTTTCCCAGTTCCTGGAAAAACTCAGATAACCCATTACTGCAGTGCAAACTATTAAATGAAGGCATCTACAATCTGATGAATCAGAGCTTATTCCCACTTGTGTTTGATGATACTTCATAGAAACATGAAACATCTTAGGTTGGGAACACAACAAGAAGAAGTTATTTCTGTCTTGAGGAACTGCATCAAAATATACCCGAGTGCCCTGACTGTAATTCCCCTCCACCAGAAAGTAAGTTGAGAGTAAGTTGGGGTCCTCTAAGAAAATCCAGGTAAAATGATAATATTATCATTGCAAAAATTAGTAGCAGTTCTGTTACTGTGTCCCACACGTGATGGCAAATAACACAGAAAGCCCATCACATTCGGAAACAGACTTTTTAGTTTATTTTGTTTAAGTTTTAGTGAGGTTGAGCGAAGCCTTTAGTTGCACTACTTAGCGTGTGTAATTAGAAGGGCTGTTCTTGGTTACATGGGCGCAACCCAGGGCTGTCAGTGGAGTTATACTGGGATACCTGGAAGATATTTGACCTCTGTTTCTACTCAAACATACTTAAAAACACTAAACTCTTAAAATGAAAAGTGTAGCCCCAGATCTCAGACTCCTCTTCGAGTGCTAACTTTTTCTTGCCCGCTGCCAGGATTTACTCCTCTGCATCCCAAACATTCCTGGGCAGGAAGCTTCATGTCTGCCCAGCCTGTGGTTTGTCTGATTTGTATATGAAGTACTGGAGGGACTAACTGGTTTGATGGATGAGAAGTGTCAAACTTAGACCATATGGCCTGCTTGGTCTCTGCCTGTGTCTGCGAATGCAAGTGAAAATATGCTGGGATTTTTCACCCTTTGGAGTTTCTTTCAGGGATCCCATTACAGAGTGTGCTTTCGCAGAGCCCGTAATAACGGAGAGGCAGTTAAAATAAATCCTTGGGCTTTAAAGTTGGCAGCTAGAGCATGCCTATACAAAGGGTTGTATGTGAACTGAGCTTTCTTCTTGCTCTCGATGACATGACATCAGCTGAGGACGCAGCTCTTGTAGCCTTCTTCCCACCCCAGACTTCTTCTGACACTCCAGTCTTAGTTCAATCAGCAATGGTATCTTTGATGCCTTAGGTCAGATTTTTTTATCGTAGTTAGATCTGTCTGTCTCATGTGGATAGTGCAAGACAGCCAAAGAGCATGTAAAGAGGTTTATAACCAGCTGTCCAACTTCCAAAGCTGATTAACTAATTTGCATCTTTTCAAGACAGAACGAGCCTTCCTGAAATACAGCAATGAGCAGCCCTGCCCCTAGACCTTAGGAGACTTGTGGTGGTAGCAAGCGTGGAGGTACCTCCTCAAAGATGAGAGGACAGGCTCTCTGGTAGCATCCACCTTCTGCAAGAGACTGAAATCTGTGGATCTAGAAAATTAATGTATGCAAATCCTGATGTGTTTGTTAATATAGTTTTAAGGCTTGGAAGCAATAGAGTAATTTGTGTATCAGAAATTGCCAAACTGGTTCACAGTGATCTGACAGCGCCCTTGGGGTGGTGGAACCTTCTTCTCTGTTCTGATAGTTGTACTACAGTGAAAAAAAGGAAAATGTGTGTGTGTGTGTAAAATTTACTTTAAGTGTTAATTTAGCAGAGACTCAAATGTTTTTATGACAAGAACATGTAGTCATAGAATTGTAGAATCACAGACTGGTCTGTGTTGGAAGGGACCTTAAAGCTCATCCAGTTCCAACCCCCTGCCATCAGCAGGGACACCTTCCACTAGAGCAGGTTGCTCAAAGCCTCATCCAGCCTGGCCTTGAAAAGCACTACCTGCCTAGAACCTGCACACCATCTCCACAGAGGATTGAATTCCAAGAGAGAAAAGGAATATGAAAGAAAATTGCATGTGTGTATATTAATAAGAACTAGTCAAAGTATGGAGTAGTTTAGGAGAGAATATCTAATGTTTCACTACCATTTCATGCAAAATAATCCATGTTTCATGGGCTTTCCTGCACATCTTCAGCAGTGGCTGTGAACTGGCCATTAAAAAGATACCACCTTGGTATAATGAACACAGGATTTTGCTTATATGGGGTCAGGCATCATGCTGGGACAGAAGGATTAATTGAGCTCTTTAGAATTCCCTTTGATCTGCACCAGAAATACCCAATATAATACCTCTGACCTGATTATATTTTAAACCTCAGTTCCTCAAGCATTTGGACTCTGCACTGTCCTCCCAAAAGGCAAATGCAAGCTCAGTATTTTGGGGGGTTTTGTTTGTATCAGCTCCTTTATTTTAACACCACTTAACTATTACCTGGCCAATTTGGTGCTGCTTAGTGTACCAAAAAAGATGATGTTTTCACTTGGAGAGAATGTCAGTTGTGATAACTCCATCCATCACTTTGGCATTTACCCAAAAGATACAATTAAATCTCTATTAAAGCGCTGGGACTCAAACACCCATCTTTCACAGATCATTTCATCAAAAAGCTGAAATAACTAATTACTTGTAAAGAGGGTGAGCCAAAGCATCTGTTGGGTGTATGGGCATGTATATAAAAATGAAGTGTATGGGCTTCTCATGCTTTCACAAGTGGCATTTTAAGGCTCTTCTTTCGCAAAGGGTTAAACATATAGTTAAGTTCATGTGTGTTCACACACTCTTAGCTGTTCCATTAAAGGAAAAAGGGGGGAAAAAAGTCTCAATGGAATATTTTCAGTCAGGTTTAATAATAATAATAATAATAATTTAAAAAATCTCTCAAGGTTTGCAAGCAGATGTATTCAAATCAGTCAGCTTCTGCTACAGGAAACTATGCACAGACTTGGGTAAAATAATTCCAAAAAGTGTATATGTGAGGAGAAAAGACTTCAACAAGTAAAAAAGGTATCTTCATTTAAACTTTACAGAAATTAAGGAATGGTCCATAAAACATCATTCTTTACCTGTGTTCAAATTAATGTATTTAGGAGCACATCTTCATAGCCCAGATCAGCCTCACCTGGGCCCCCAGACACACCCCCTGCCAAGGGGCCCAGGAACCCTATTTAAGCTCAGTCCTGAGCCTTTAGCTCTTGCCTCAGCTATGTTGTGGGCATGCTTGTGCTCAGTTCTGTCTCTGACCTGCTCTCCTGGATGGACCTCCAGCTCTGTCTCCTACTGGACCCTGGAATATCACCTGGACCTGATCCATCAGCTTGTCCTGTAAAGGTTTGTTACTGGAGCACGTTACCCCACCCTGTTCATGCCCTGTGGGATGGCACCCTAGTTGGTTCTGGCTTATCCTTTCTCATGAAGCAACCCTGC
This sequence comes from Antrostomus carolinensis, assembly GCF_000700745.2. Lineage (NCBI taxonomy): Eukaryota > Metazoa > Chordata > Aves > Caprimulgiformes > Caprimulgidae > Antrostomus > Antrostomus carolinensis. The sequence goes on along the minus strand of NW_010332595.1, from coordinate 21,401 downwards.
TCTTGCTGTTGTCTGATACTCTCCTAAATCTTGGCATGAATGCTCATTTGAAACTTTGGAAAGGGATTATCTTGTGTGCTGTTTGGTTGTCGAATTTTAGTGTACATCTTGTTCAGAAATGCAAGTTGTGCTTATCATAAAGCAATACTTAATCTCTCCTCTTCCCTTGGGCAATAGCTATGGGACTCTGGAATTAGAAGCAAGCAGTGATGAGGATAGTGGTCCATCTAGGTTGGAGGTGTTGCCGAGGTTAAGTCAGCCTACACCCTGCATCAAAACCACTTCTATTAAGAAAAGAAGATGGGTTGTTGTTCTAGGAAACTCTCTTCTAAGGGCAACATAAGGTTGACTATGCCAACTACACCCACTTAGGGAAGTCTGCTGCCTCCCTGGGGTCTGGGTTAAAAATATTATGAGAAAACTTCCTACCCTGGTACAGCTCTTGGATTATTATCTGTTATTGGGTTTTTGTTTTGTTTCTTTTTTTTCATGTAGGCAGCAGCAAAGTTGCAATAGGAAGTCCAATGGCAATCAAAAGAATGTTCAGGGCCTTGGGACAACTGGTTAAGGGTTCAGGAGCACAAGTGGTGTTTTCCTCTGTCCTTCCAGTTGCAGGGAATGATTGAAAGAAGCAGGCAGACCCAGCTGATCAATACCTGGCTCTTTGACTCATGTTAGTGGTAGAATTTTTTTCTTTTGATCATGGGATAGTCTTCAAGATGTGAAGCCTGTTAGTGACAGACAGGGTACACCTGCCTCAAAAAGGGGAGAAGAATCTTCACCCAAGAGTTAGTAGAGCTTTGAATTAGATGTGAAGGGGGAAAGGGATAAAACCAGGCTCATGAGTGATAAGCCATGGGATGGGATGTTGTGACTGATCAGGGAATTGGAAAAAGGGCATTTCAACACACCTGTTTACATACAGGGCCTCTGTAGCCCTGATAATGTTGGCAATGTCCTGGACTGCAGGACAAAGCAGGGTGAAAGGAGGAGTTGCATATCCTGTGTGAGCTATCTGTAGATCTAAGTTAATAGTAGCCATCAGCAGCTAAAGCAGCCAGGGGTCAGTGCGCTTTGCTCTCTCCTCTCCAACCACTGAAACCACAACCACAGCTCAGAACATGTTGTACTGGTAGAGGTAACAAATTACTGAGCACCTTATAAATAAACAGGAAAGAAAAGGACATGTACCATCAGAGGGTAATTTGCAAAGCATGGTGGCCCTTGGGCCTACGGAAGGGCTCCGCATCTTCATTAATACAGATTATTCTGGGGTGAGTTGCTCTGCAAGGAGTTTTCCTTGAACATGCAGTAGGCTTCAGTGATGTAAAAACTGGGTTAGGTGTCCCCTGAGCAAGGCATTTGGCAGTGGCCATGTCTCAGGAAGCTACCTTAACCCATATCTAGGTGACACCCAACTCATCTGAGAGCTGTGGAGGTGATGTAGTCTGGTTTCCTGTGGTTTTGTCCTGCAGTCGTGTTCTCTGCTTTCCAATTAGATGCAAACTCCAGTTGTTGCCCCAGGACTAGATTGTTCAGGACATTTGTGCACTCAGCCAGGGCGTCCACACTGTATCCTTCTCAGTGGAAGGGTTCACAAGGGTTTTCTCCTCGCTATCTGCTCCCCTCTTTGCCTAGCTGGAGGAACTTAAGATATGTGAGGCTGCCATGTCTCTGTTAAATTGAACTGGTTGGCCAGCAGGATCAAAGGTTACTGGAAGGAGACTGCCTTGGTTCATGCACACACAGTGCATGATTCCATTAACCTCATTGCCTTAGAAAACTGAACTACAAGTAGCATGAGATGTAGGAGGATTATATGAGAAATGATATTTTCCTCACGTAGCAAGACAATCAGTTAAGTTTGTTTGGCCAGCCGGTGGTTCAGTGATATCTGAACACAGACAGAGAGAGAAAATTACCAGCAGAACAAAAGGGGACAAAAGAAACCCACCTGGAAAATATACACAAGTGACTACCGTATTTTTGAAGCTTGTCATACAACATACACCCAGAGGTGTATGAGCAGTGGGTGTAATTTAAGGTGTGTTACTTAAAGCAAGTAGAATTCTTTTCATTTTCCTTGCAGAAATGACAATGTATTCAAGGTTTGTTGTGGGATTATGTTTTTAAACCTACCTAGTGGAGTACTGTCCTGGCTACAGCAGACAGCAAGTCCATCCACAGTGTTTCCTTTTGAAGGAATCCATTTCAAGCGTCCAAAACACAACCATCGAACCATGGCCAAGTTGGTTTGTTCTAAGCATCTCTTATGGATGATTACAGGCTGTGTTTGGCTCCACTCCTTGTTTCACATGGCACAAGACGCTGCGGCTGCTCCTCTAACCTACACGTTGTCGTAGTGGTCATGACGTGGTCCCAGAACTTCCCACTGCTTCAGAGCTGTTGTGTGGATGTTAGATCAGGGCAAGATGCTGTTCCCAGTGCTCAAGTTTTGCCTCATGCCAAGGCTGGGTTTGGGTGAGCTGCTCTGCAGAGGATTCCTCTCCAGCACTCGATAGGCTTCGATGGTGTAGGATCTAGGTTAGGTGTCAACGGAAATCTGCAGTCCTGTCTGGGGTAACTGTAAACTGCTGAGGTTAAATTGCAGAAGGAAAGAATCAGCTATTTAAATTCATCTTGACTTGTACAATACTTTGTAGGCATCTAATAATTCAGAAGAGCAAGGGTGGCAGCGTGTTTTTCTGAGTGATATCTGCGGAGCTATTTCCTTTCTTTGAAGTTTGAGTATCAAAAGCTCTAAGTGCTTGTGCACAGCCGAGTTCATTGCAGACATTTCTGAAAGCAGCTACAAATATATTTACTTCTCCGAACTGGAGTAACCCTCTGGTAAGCGCAGAATATTATCAAGTTTGTTTTACATTCTCTCAGATAATGTTCTGATGTCTTTCTTCAGCTTTATGCTGCCACAGAGTTGGGAAGGCACAGGCAAAACATGTTTTCCCAGCTCCCAACCGTATTGTAAACTCCACGGGCTTCTAAGCAGCATTTCTTCTGGTGGCATTCTCTAATGCAGCCAGTCGAAAGATGCTGAACAGAAAAAAGACTCAGCAGACATATTATCTTAAATCCAGACATAATTTGTACCCCCTGAGAGTCACTTGGAGTTGCAGTTTTGGATTGGATATGGAAGTTTGAACCATTTGAATTGAGTTTTTTGAATGCCTATACAGCTGGCAGGTGCTTCTGCAGGGTTCAAATCCTGCCGTGGAGAAGAAAGGCTGTCTTGAGTCTCATGGGCTCTGATTCAGGCCCCAAAACAATGGGGCACCTCATTTGTCTGCTATCCTTTCTCAACCTGGACTTGTAGAAGAAACCACAGTAGGCAAGTATCTCTGTCCTTTGGAGGTGTGCAGTTCAGGGCAAGACCACAAAGGCTCAACAGATGTGTCCACCTCACCACATCCTTCTTAACAAGAAGCCAGGTAAAGACTAAACCATCCACTGACCAAGCCTGGCCCGTCCCCAGATAACGATCCCAGAGGAGTGACAGTCCCAAAACTGAAACCACAATCCCAGAAAAGTGAGAGCCTGAGTGAGAGCCAGAGAGAGCCCCTCATTAATATACTGAAAGTGATGTTATGTGATATGAAATATTCCATTTTCATATCCAAATGCCAATTTGCATTACTAATTTTAATATTCATCACCCCTCCTCTAGACCTTGCACCTGCAGACTGGCAAAACACAAAGTCCTTCGACTTCCAGAGAGAATTGAAAACATCAGTATGTTATCAGTGTTCTTCTCATACCAAATCCCAGCTGAACCCAAACCCCAGTGCTGCTCAAGCTCCTAAGAAGAAACCAGCTCTGCCCCAACTACAAACCAGGACAGTGATGAACAGAGTAAAATGCAGAACTCCTAATAACAGTCACATTGGGCTGAGAAACACTGGCTTTAATCCTTTCTGTGTGTGTCTCTGCATTTCCCAGCATCTGTAAAACCCTGTTGCTGAGGTATTAAAATACAGCAGATGTTGGTCAAGCATTTCTACAGCCATAAAGCCATGTGTCTGTAACTGTTCATTCCTCCTGGAGTGAGAGACTGGGGAATGGCAGAGCTTTCTCGTGTGTTTATAAAGGCAGTAGCCCTCATGTGAGCTGTTTTAAGAGCGACCAGAGTTCTCTGTTGTGATACTTGGTGCCGAGGGCCAGCCCGCTGCAGATGCCTGCGTTCTCCTGCAGCCATCCCATCTCTTGGAGTTTGTGGGCTTAGTGTTGGACCTGGTGTCATTTGGGAATGTTTGGGTTGGTTTTGGCATGTTTGCTAAATCCATCTCAATTCTCCTGAGTTAGCGCGTATGGATTGTCTACTTGCCTTCTTCATACCATGTTCACCTTCTGATTCCTTACAGCGTGTTAAGCAACTCAACTAGTTATCACGTTTGTGCACAGGAGAGGAGCTTAATTTCTCCAGATACAAACACTAAACCATTAATTAAATGCATTTACAAAAAAACAAAGAAAAATCAGGAAACTATTTTGTGCCAAGAAGGTGTGAGTATAACAACTGTTGGTGAATTTGATCACTACTTTTTTTTTAATTTATTAAAATCACAGACCATTTATATTTCTATATAGAAAAAAATGCTTAATATTTCTGAAGCAGACTTGGAGGATTCTCCTTTCCTTATCTCTCCCTACACAAGACGTGATGTGCTCTCTTCAGGCACTGTTCTCCTCGGTACAGATTGAGTCACCCGTTCAGGGAACTGAAACCATGTTTCTGTGCTGAGTCACGCTGGCCAAATACAGAGTGCCAAGCATCAAAAAATGTAGAGGAGCCTTTGCCTCAGAGAGCTTTTGGAAATGGAATGTTTCTTAACTATTACAAACATTTGTTGAGCAATTCTGACAAATCTGTCAAATTCATGACTATCTTGAGTATAGGAAAAGGTTCCAAGAACAGATGAACTAATGAAACCTGGTTTCCTATAAACTTCTACTTCATTAAAGAACTATGTAGCAATCCTGTTGGAGTTAAATCTAATTATTCTAGCCTTTGGTGTTTGAAGAGGATGAGAAGTTCAGTGGAAATCTTTTTCATTACAGAACATTTCTCTCTCTCTCTCTCTCTGCGGGCACTTTCTAAAAAGACTGTTTCTTCTCAGAAACTAGGTTAAAAGGACCTTTTATTTTGGACAACTAGCAGTCACCACACCAGAAGCAGTGCCTGAAGGGTTAGCAGTAGCGAGGAGGGGAGGTGCTGCTGGAGAAGAAACTTAGGAAGATCCCATAATGTTGAAATACAAAGCAATAAAGCAGGTCAGACGGTGATAAAGTTATTTGCCTGCATATGAAATAAACTTTAAGTCTCCTATAAATCTGTTTAGGATTGCATTACCTGATAAAGCAGCAGTCTTAGTCATGGTCAAATGCAGCCTGGTAGCTTGCAGAGTAGCTTCCTGTTTGAATATAGACCATGAGAAATTAGTGATTTGTCTGGATGTGGAATAGCCCGAAGCACAGTGAGGTGCTTTGAGTTCAGATATCAATGGCTGTTTGGGTGCTTTTGGTTTTGTTTTGATTTTATAGAAGTGCTATAAACACCTTCTGAACTTGAGCCTTGCTCATGAGGTAGGACAGGTCCAAAGTTACACAACAATGTCTCTGTTCACAGACAGCACCATTCACCTGGGATTGAACTTGTACCTGGGCAAAAGTACAGAGCGGGTGGACTAAGGGCAGCAAAGTAGCCTCAGCCTCTTCCTTCTGGGATGGAGTAACATTCAGCTCATGACTCTAACCAGAACACTGCAGGTGCACTAACTTGACCATTCAATGGTTGGACTTGATGATCTTAAAGGTCTTTTCCAACCAAAACGATTCTATGATTCAGTCCGTACTAACTGGCTCGGCAAGGACGATTTGAAACCAGTGGCAGGAACCCTGCGTGCAGTTTGGAGGAAGGGCTCAGATCATAGAGAGCAGGAGCATCACTAGAGCTATTTCTTTTAAAGGAAAATGGTTGAACTTCACAAGTTGATAGGTGATCTAGCAAGCCATGCATGGAGCATGACTCAGTTATGCTGTAAGACTTGAAGCTGTGAGATGTCTGCCAGACAGTAAAGGGGTTATCGCTCAGGTAAAGCTCTCAGCAGAGCTACCTGCAGTGCCATGTGCTCAGGGTATGATATGCCTGTGAGATTTGTTTCTGATAAAATAATGTTAATAACCTGATATCCCATGGGAGGAATCTGGAAGTGTGGAGATTACAAAGTGTAGGCCCATCTGGAATGAACTATTTTCATATTGCTTCTAAAGTGGCGCTTAAAATCAGGGAAATCAATCTTCTCCACAACCAGTTCTCCTTTTCTTTCCTTTCTCCTCCCAAGGCTTTTAATGTCTGCATTTCCAATTTAAAACTATGTGGAAGAAGTCAGGATATTCACCCCTGTGGAAAGTGTTGAACAAGACACACTTCTGGAACCTGGCCACCAACTGTGCTGCGTTTAGTGAGGCTCCTGCTAATTACATAAGGGCTTTAAAGAAGACAGCAGCTATGATAAGGTTATATTTGTAAATTTAGATAACAAAATTAATAATATATTTATTATTAATATAATATAAATTAAACAATGTGAAATAATAAAATAAATAAATACAAATTTCCCAGTTCTCTAGAAAGTGGGAACTGGTTTCCCTTTGCCCTGGAACATCCACACTAGCCAGTGAGTGTGTGCTCAGTGAATACCAGCAGTACCACCCAGGCTTCAGTCATGAGGCCAAGGCCATCACTGCATTTCTGTGCATTTTCTGTATCACTACAGGTATCAATCTGCATTTTCTGTATCACTACAGGTATCAATCTGCATTTTCTGTATCACTACAGGTATCAATCTGCATTTTCTGTATCACTACAGGTATCCATCTGCATCTTCTGTATCGCTACAGCTTGTCTGCCCGCGTGTATATTCATTTGTGTGCTTGCCCTGTAATGATCCAACCTATTTTACATGTATATTTTATAAGGTGAGGGTAGATCTCATTATCTAAAGGAAAGTGAAGTGTAGGGGCAGAGGTTATACCCTTTGCTGAAGAGCCCTGGCAGAGCCATGACCGGGACAGCGGGTTTCTGGCACAGAGCCTGCAGTTCTCCACTAAGCTGTGTTACTTTTTTGCCTCTGCTATGTAGGAAGCGTTATGAATTGCAGATGATCTCACAGGCGTTCATGCCGTTGTGCTTCATGGAACCCTGTGGCAATGAAGAAAGGAAATTGTATTTCTTTACCTCAGGACCTTTGCCACGACTGTGGGTATTGACAGCAAAGCTTCAGCTCAGCAACAACTGCCATTGACTAAAGCCCGAGCGGCAAATAACAGCGAGCGCTCTCCCTCGTGCAGCCTTTGGCATGGCCGAGTCCAGCTGCATTCATTCCTAGTGACCAAAGAAGGTGGTCACGGGCCAAATTACAACCTGGAATGCTAAATTAGAGTCCTGCGAACAAGATCCCAGAATGGTGGGGGTTGGAAGGGACCTCAGGAGATCATCCAGTCCAAACCCCCCGCCAAAGCAGGGTCCCTACACCAGGTTGTACAGGAACATGGCCAGTTG